>NW_017306949.1:626185-636951 GCF_000935625.1 Nanorana parkeri | reverse complement strand
ACAGAGATCACCTCCCTGAAATTACTTATTTCAGGTTGTGATCCCTGGTTTTGCCATAGTTCAGTGCTAAAATGTCATGTTTGGGTGTTGAAACTAATACAACTAATACAATACAATGCTAATCAAGTAAGCATAAACATCAGTGACGAGATTAGGTTTACCTTCACAAAATACATTACAAGACACAATTATTATAAGAAACACTCCACCTTTGCTGAAAAAAAATATTTACCATCCATTATTTTTGCACAAGCTGTACTTTAATTTAATTTGCTTAAAAATGACTTGTCCATTTTAATTTGCTGCCAGCTATAATTTTCTAAAATATGAAAAAATGAAAATGCCACCAGAAATGTCATTCCTGCTGATGTTACAGTACCAGAATGAGAAGATGACGCGTGCATGTGCAAGTACCAACACACATTTGCACTAACACACTAATTCACACAGGTATGCAGGCGCATGTGCATGCACTCCTAACTCCAGTCTTGGCACCAAAAGACCTATATAAGGAATAGGGTCGGGCTCGATCTTCGAGCCAAACATGAGTTTGACCCGAACATCGCTAGTTCGTGTGTTCCGGGCTGTTCGCCTGCCGAGTACTCCATAAGGCAATGCGCCTTCTGAAGCCATAATTAGCTAAAGCCTTGCACCTGACCACAGGTCAGGTGCAAGACTTTGCCCAATCAGGGCACAGGGATCTGTGAGAGCCATGATTGGGCAACGTCATGATGACACTGCTCAATCATGGCTCACCTGTTACAGCTGTAAACAGTTGGGTGGAGCTAGCTGACACTGTGAGCTCCACCCAATTGTTTATAGGTTGCCAGTATCTGTCAAAATGCAATTTTGCGGCGGGTTTTCGTAGCGGCGGATGGGACAGCAGGTGTCGTTTAAAAAAAATTATTTCTATTTATTTTTTAATGTTTTATTTGTTGAGTTGTCGTCGTCATGGACAGCGCTGGACGTTGTGATTGGCCTTAGGATTGCGTCGATGGATCCATTTTTATTTTTTTTAATAAAGGATTTGTCAAAAATCCTTTTTTTGGTGTCTTTTTTTCAAATAAAGGATTTTTGATTAAAGTCTGGTGTTTTTATTTAATCTATTTTTTAACCCTTTAGTGAATAGGTAGGGGTAAAAGTACCCCTTACTCATTCACAAGGGGGGCCCGCATATGGGTGCCCCTTTATTAAAGGGGTACTCTGATGTGAAGAAGCCCCCTACCTGCACCCCCACAACAAACACCCCAGGGCTTGTGGGGAAGAGGCCCTTGTCACCATCAGCCAGGGGACAAGGTGCCTCCCACTGCCGAGGGCATGTGACCTGGTATTGCAGGGAAGGGGGCACTCGCTCGTCCCCCTCCTTTCCTGCCCTGCCTATGCTCGGATCAAGGGTCTGGTATGGAATTTTAGGGGGTACCCCACTCCCCCCCCCCATTTTTGGGGGTGGAGTTCCTCCTTAAAATGCCTACCAGACCTAAGGGGTCTGGTGTTGTTTGGGAGGGGATACCTCACCCTTTAAAGAAAAATGTAAGTTTTTTCTAGAAATGTCAGTTTTGCTGCAGCAGGTTCTATACATTGTATATATGTGCCACTTTACAGGCAGGTTAAGGGGACCCCCAAGGCACGATATTTAAAGGAATTAAATAAAGTAACATCATTTAAAAGATTCCAACTAAATCTAAAAGATAAAACTGTATTGAGTTAATAAATAACTATTTTTACATTTTAAATTGTGCCTTTTTACAAAACAGTAAAACAATGAAGGAACTCAACATTGTAAATAAGAAAATCTGTGTTGTGGTATCTCCTGATCTGCTGTGCCATTTGTGCAATGTGTTGGTGTGTGTTGCGATAAAATGTTGCAAGCATATGTTTAACCGCAACACAGCATATCACACCACACAGTTGAATTAATGTTGTTAATCAACGCTTGTATAAACAAGTATAAAAATTGTGACACAATCTATTAAAACAGAAGAAAACTTTCAGTATTAGTTAAAAATGGATGATATAACATATATACTCGATTATAAGCCGTCCCGAATATAAGCCGAGGTACCTAATTTTACCACAAAAAACTGGGAAAAAGTATTGAACCGAATATAAGCTGAGGGTGGGAAATGAGGCAGCTACTGGTAAATGTTCGCTCCGAGCGGGGTCATCTGGCAGTCTCCGGCCACCTAAATTAGGACCCGGAGACTGCCAGATGACCCCGCTCGGAGCGCCGCCCACCGGAGCAGCAGTGACGCGACGCTTGGCGAGGTAAGTAAGAAGAAACCTAACCACTGGACCACGCTGCTGACTCGAGTATAAGCCGAGGGGGCACTTTTCAGCAAAATAAATGGGCTGAAAATCTCAGCTTATACTCGAGTATATACGGTAAAATGTTTCCAAATATTATTATTTTTTTTAATACTCATGGTAATAGCATAATAAAAGGCATTGTGAATGAATTAAAAACAAAAGTGATTTGCAAATACAGGAAAACTACGCATGTTCTGCCTTACAGGCATTCGGTTTATTGCCTGACTTACCTGCCTTCTCTTAATCAGCCACAGGATGGTGCTATAGAGAAACATTTATTTTCCAATAGAGCACACTTTTTTGCTATGGTAGGTTCCCACAACCTCTAGCCCAAGAAAAAGGGAACAAGTGCATACTGGGACTTAGACTCCATCTTGGATCCAAAGAGAAGAGAATCTGATGCCATCCTGAGCACATGTCTGGAGTAAACACCCAGAATCCCCTTATGACAGCATCGCTGGTGGGATAGACTTCAAGATATCATCCAGTCTGGCTTATTGCAGAATAGGAGGGGTTAGCTGCATGTTGAGCTATACACAGGGTAATGTGTAGCAGGGACAGAGCAGTGAAACAGCGGCTACCCAGCAAGTGGGATACGGGCAGTTACTACACAGAGGCCCGCTACAAGTCAGTGCAGCCACCTGAATACGACAATACAGCAGTCACCTCCAAACAGTCTCTACATAGTCAAGCACCTCCAGAAGCAACATGTCACATAGTCAGGCATCTTCACTCAAAGCAAGGTCCCAAGTATTTTGTTCCTTTAGATCCTTATCTGCAAGTAACGCACTCACCATCGCACGTGCAAAAGCTGAAGCCGTGAAAGCCAGAGTAGCCTTTGAGCAAGAAATGTAGATGAAAAAAGAGGATAGAACAACACACATGATCCCAATTTAAACTGTTGAATTGTTCAAGAAACTTTTGGACGATTTCTTAAGGGACCGTAATATACAGGGGTACAGGCACTCCTAGAATGAGATCCTAATAGGTTGGACTTGATGGACTAATGTCTTTATTCAACCTCAAATACTATGTAACTATGTATGTAACTGTGTAGTGCCAACAAATGGCAGCTGAGCAGTGCAGTAGATTCTAGCTTTTGTGATAAAGCAGTAAGCAATAACACAATGTAAACAACCCTTTAAGAATAAGGTTTATATATAATAAAACATTCATAATTGAGACAAACTAGTGTCTGTCATGGGTACATGATATTTGCAGTACTACTGAAGAACTACAAATCGTTACTGCAACATTATCAAATGCAGTTGGATTGGAGTAAAACTGATACCCCTTTAACCTTTTTGCTGCAAAGGCATTTATTTGTTTTTTTTCACACATTTTATAATCCACATTTAAGGCCAGAAAATTACTTAAACTCCCAAACATTATATATTTTCTAAAAGCAAAGATCATGTAGAAGAAAATGGTGGCAGTTTCAAATTTTTACATCAACTCTTTATCAAACCCAAAAAATGTGTTAAAAAATGCACTTAAGTTAATTTTAGTGCCCAAAAGAACAACATAATACAATTTTTTCAAAATATAAAAGATGAGTTTACGATGAGTAAATAGATACCCAACATGCCCATGTTGTCCGTGAAACAGAGACAAAATACATCATCCCAAATTGTCCATAGGCGACGTTTTAAAAGCCCATACAGGTAATCATTTTATAGATTTCTGTGAATATTGACCCTAGAATTATTGTTCTCACTCTGCTGCACATGGTGATACCTATCATGTGTAGCATGATCGTCGTTTTTCGTATGTAGGCGCATCCAACTACGATAATACACACATGCTCGCGGGGTGAGTGACTTTAAACATTTTTTCTTTTTTAAATGTTTTAAAAAATTTTTTTCAAGCCCCCTATGTGGTAGCATACTAGTGGTGAAAAATTCTCTTTAAAGTGATATTAGGGGTCAAATAGACCACTTTCCACGTTTCTGCTAATCCCATGATACAGCAAACTGCTAATAAGGAATTGGTGGAATTATTTGATCTGACTAACTGCTGCAGGAGGATGATCTTGGTTGTGCCTAAGCATTACTCCTTTCAGATATTGGGGATGAGGAAGATAGTGCCTGTACAATAGGGTGCATAAGGCAGGGGCAGGAAGAGGCAATGATGTTTCAGCATCTGAAGCTCACTGCGATGTGGGCTCCAGTGGTAAAGAGGGAGTGAATAATAAGATGGTAGACTGTCCACGGGTTCCACTGATTACAAAAGTGAAAGTAGGTAAGGAGAGAGCTGCTGCGCATGTCCATATATTCGTGGACGCGCAGCAGCTCTCAAGAATCACTGTCAATCATCAGTGGGGAGGATCCCGTCAGATACGTTGGGATGTCTTCTCATTGCGGCGCTTAGCCCCACCCACCACCTAAAATAAGGTTTTACAGCCTTCCTGTGCATTTTGGCTAATTACAGTAAATTACATTATTTAGCCTAAGGAATGCATTCATAAAAAAAAGATAGAACCCCATAGTTCTCCTTTAATAAGGGGCAGAACAGCCTTGAGGGAAGATTTTGTCCAGGGGAAGGGGCAGCTTGCAGAGGACTGGTGGGAGAAGCAATCCTAATGTATCTGGGGGCATTGTCCCACAGGTACAGGCCACTGTTATTCCCAGGGATGGTCCGTGAAGCTCTGCAGTGCTGTCCACAGCAACATTGTTGTCTGCAGCCCCTGTGCCTACAGCATATTACTTGCATCACCAAACTTATAGGTAACAGAACCTCAATGAGACAAGCTGGTAGCAAAAGGCCTGTTCCCATACTCATTCCTTACTTTCTGCATCTCCCCCCTCTACAACATTCTTCTGCTGCTGCAACACATGTAGCCTCTACTGACAACAAGGGAAGTTTCATAAGGGGTTTTAGAGACTTAAGATATGCCAGGCCACCATTATTTTACCCAGAAAAACATACCTGTTCTCCACCAGCATGTGGTAGGTAATGCCACTGGACCATGCTGTTAGCAGCAAGGTCCACATGGCCACAGAAATGTAGTTGAACAAGCATAGGCAACATATCCTTCATGGCACAGTGGGTCAACTTTCTTGTGGCTAGGAAGAATGCAGGAAGAGGCGCGCTGTTGGATCTGGGGTGCCCCATGCCTTGTCCAAAGGTGAAAGTGCAGTCACCTGTACCTTCCTCTTTCCTGGCCTCATTCTCTGACTCATTGAAACAAGAAGACCCCCCCAAACACCCCCGAGCATATGCAACATCCCAAGCTAAACAGTGCAATGCTGTGTTGCAGTTCATATGCCTGCTGGACAAGAGCTACAATGGCCCAGGCACTTTTTGAAGACACAACCAAAATGGCAAATTGCAATAAGGAGGGGATAAGTGATACAATCCCTCTTGTTTTCCTTTTTAGAGCACACACTTTGTTACCGTGTTGCAGGAGAAAGGACTTGATGCTGTCTCTGAGTCAGTGGGATCATTTGACTGCTTCCTCTATTCCTGTGAGACAAAGGCAGCTGGAGTCACAGGTAGGGTTGCCACTTTTTCTTCAAGCGAAACCCAAACACTCTAGCGACGCACTGACATTTTTTTGGGAGGCTGAGTTGCGGCTTATTCCTATGTAAATAGCGCCACCCATTCATATGTAAATATCACAGTTGAGACTATTATCAGAGGTGAGGGGGGGGGGGGGGGGAAGCAGCCCCTATCTTAATTTTGGTTGCCCCGTCTGCCTGACATCTTGTGTCCGGGTTTCTGCTCCTATGAAACCCGGACACAGCATTCAAAACCCGGACTGTCCGGGTGAATCCTGGACAGGTGGCAACCCTAGTCACAGGGGAAAGAGGGTTGGGGATGCTGGTGGTGAGAAGAAGAAAATTGGGCAGGCTTCAAAGGGGACATTTCACCCCTGTACATGGGTGGGGTGAGATTGCTGAGGAAAGTTGTTTTTTTTTAGCAACACAGAGGACTTGGGGTCCTTAATGCTCAAATACCTGTGCAAGAACTGCAGAAGGGGAAAAAAGGGTTATCTACTGCCACAGGAGGTGCACACAATGAATCACTTTGAGGAGATGCTATTTAAGAATTCCTTTGCAACATTTCCTAATGGTGGTAGGATCCCTTCTGCTGACCAACATACCTCTGATCCCTGAAAGGAGGTGCAGTGGTGGTAGCAGCTGCCTGCGCACCACTTTTCAGACTTTATTTAAACTATAGTGGCCAGGCCCTGCTGTAGGCAGCACTCACAGGCAATGTGTGAACAATATAATTGCTGACAACTTGGTTCCAGGGCTGATGCAGACAATCTCAGAAGTAAGGGCCCCGTGTAATCTGGGTGTCCGGGCTGGACCCTTGGCTACAGTTTGCACAGTATGCACTAGATAATTTAGCCAGTGTGTTGTCTGGAAAGGCTTTCAGTGCAGCAGGTTTGGTTATAGATTGGTGAATCTGCCTGTGTCCTGACAGCGTGTACTGGCTCACTTTCATTTTTAAAAAAAGTCTGTTATTACCAATGACTACAAAACTTTTGCTGCTAAGCCTGCAGGCTAAAACTTTAATTGTCATCTGACTCCCTAAAAAAGATACCTGCCACCATTGTCACAGCTATTTGCACTGTGACATAAAGTTTGTGGCCTATTCTGGTGCTTTGGCACTGTAAAGGGGCCGCACAATGTTTCTACAAGTGGATCTTAGCTGCCAAATTTCCAATATTTGCAGCCTATTCCATGCTCTGGCACTCAAATATAGTTGTGGCTATTGTTTGTCAGATAATATACTCCAGTGTTTATATTAATTGTTATATTAAGTGACCTACAAACCCTACACCAATCCAGAGTCTGCAGTAAAGTACAAAAAAAAACAACAAATAAAAGAAAATACTGCTTAAAATGGACCATCATATCAAGCAATAACATTCCTTGAAAGCCTCATGGCTGCTCATGGTACACCAATAATGTTAAAAGTGTCTTGGTACATAGAATTCTATTAAAACCCAAACACACCTGGGATACCAAAGAGAGAGGTGGGAGTGACAGTCAGTGGATAAACTCCAGTCCTCCACCAGAAACAGTTGTACCCAATGCTCTCATTGTTGATGTGCACAAAGTATAAGAACTAGAATACTTATATTATCTGGTAGCCCTTAGAATTAAAAGAAGTCTGCAATGTCAAGCTACAGTTTCCAAAGCAAACAAAATACTTTACGTTGTATTGAGAGGTACAGACTCCAGAGAGAGAGAGACATACAGGGTTATTCACTAAGCTGTCGAAAGCAGCCAAGTGAATAACCAAGCTGAAGTGAACAGAGCCAAACGACGTTTGGCTGAGCCGAAGTGCAGAAGGACTTTAACTCAGCCGATCCAACATCTGGATCATCTGAGCCGAAGCTCCGGTAGCTCGCTCGCTGCCGTTCACCCCTATTCACATAGGGGCCGAACGGCAGTGAGTGGATAGCCTAATGCCGCCAAACGGCATTCAGCTCGGCTATTCTGCTCGGTACCTCCATGGTACCGTACAGAATAGAAAATAGTGAAAATAGTAGAAAAAAATATTTCTTAAATGTAAATAAATAGTGAATTAAAAAAAATAGATATTTATAAAAGAAAAAAAATTGGGCGGAGCTAGCAGTGAGAGCTAGCTCTGCACCAACTGTTTCCTATTGGCCGACACCTGCTAGATGAATGACAACTGGGTGGAGCCGGCCATAATGTCATGGCCGGCTCTGCCCAGTTGTTATTGTTTAATGACAGATCAGTACCCCCAGGTTTTTTGGGGACGCTGATCTGTCATTACAACTGGGCGGAGCAAACCGTGAGATCACGGCTGGCTCTGCCCAGCTGTCATTTGCGGGGCGAATGGCTAGCCTTTGACAGGCAGTTCAACCCACTTAGGCTGTCACTTTGGCTCAGTCGAGCCAAAGCATATGCCTTCAGCTTGGCTGAACCACTCGGCCGCCTTCGGCTGCTGTACGGGCTACAGTGCAAAGCCCATACAGCAGCCCTTCAGTTCGACTGAACGGGAGGGCTCCGGCAGCCGAAGAGAGCCGAAGGATCAGCCGATGCTACGGCTGGAACCTTTGGCTCCATCATTATTAACCCCCATAATCCTGCCCCTGTACAAAGCATTAGTAAGACCTCATCTGGAATATGTAGTTTAGCTTGGGCACCAGTTCACAAAAAGGATATTTTGGAACTGGGGAGAGTGCAGAGAAGGGCAACTAAACTGTTAAGAGCCATGGAGGACCTCAGCCATAAGAAAAGTTTGGCTGAATAGAATTTATTCTCTCTTAAGAAGAGGCAATTAAAGGGGAATATAATCACCATGTATACATTCATAAATGGTCCATATAATGAACTTGGTGCAAAGTTATTAATTTAGGTTCATTGCAAAGGACAAAGGGGGCACTCTTTGCATCTGGAGGAAAAAAGGTTTAACCTTTAAATTTACTTCTTTGAAGTAAGAGTGGGGAAAATGTGGAATAGGCTGCCTCAGGAACTAGTTCTAGTTAGCTCAGTTAATTGTCTCAAGAAATCTAGATACATTCCAAAATATGCAAAATATAACTGGATTGTAACATATTAAGTGTGGAATTTATCCACTAACAGCACTTTCACGGAGCATGTTGATCCAGGGAATATTCAATTGCCTTACGGGATCAGACAGGAATGTTTCCTCCCGGTTAGGGCAAATTAAACCATGCTTTATAGGTTTTTTTGCCATCCTGAGAATCAGGGGCATCCCGCGGCCGGGTGCCACCCGGAGTGAAGACCAATGTGCGACCATCTAAATGACGCCTGCCGGCGGCCATCTTAGTGATGGACTCCGGCAGAGAGAGGAGGGGACATTCACCCGGTGGGATGAGGTATGCCGCCGGGACCCATCCTCTCTCCTGCCGCTGTCGGGCTCCCGGTCCATGTCTGTCAGTCATTTTGGTGTCACCCCTCCAATGGTGTCGCCCGGGTGCGGGCCGCACCCCCCGCACCCCCCTTGTGAAGCCACTGCTAGGGATCAACTGTAGGTAACTGTGAGCATAAGGTTCTGTTTTGGGAAGTTTTTCTGTTTATTTATTTTCTGCTTCTCTATGGGTTGAACTTGTAGGTCTTTTTTTCAACCTCACTAACTATGTAACTATATGAAACCATATCAAACAGGGAGTCTAAAAGAACAATTCTAAATGCCTCTATAAAAACTAAAATCTTAAATGTTTAGAAGCACTCAATCAACAGAGTGACTCTTAAATACAAAGCTGAAAAGCACGTGCAGAATTCTTAGAAACCTAATCCACATAATCACACTTATGTGCAAAGCTGAAATATATATCCAAATATTCTTAAACATGAAGAAAAACACATTAAAAACTCAGTTTGTAGACTGACACACAGATGCAAGCCTGTAAGATATTTGCAGGAAAGCTTAAAAGACCCTTTTCATGATGACACAATAGTACTTATGAAGAAGTATGTTTAAAAATGATGTTGATGCATACATTTATATTTTGTTTACCTGCATATACCAGCACATGGGTCATTCGCCAGATAAAGGCATCTATCGCCCATCAGACAGCATCCAAACCCCAGGCAGGAGATATGTTCCTGGGACTTTGATCCTCAATTCTATTTAGCATCAAACATATAAATGATCATTAATCTGCACCTCTGAATTATAAAATATAGCTAAACCAATTTAACCATAAAACCAACAAGTCTTTATTAGAACACTTTAAAAACACATTGGCACAAAACCATCCGTAACGTCTAAAAACATAGATACAAGAAACTGAGGATCTGGATATAAGCTTAGGGCTAAATTCCCACTAGTTGTGAATAGATGCATTTATGTGCGCTCAAAATGGTTTTCTAAATGCATAACAGTAAACTCCCCGTTATCCGGCATCTACAGGGATTGGTAGATTCCAGATAAATGTAGTTTCTGGTTGCTTTAGAGTTACTATTAAAAATAGGTCTAACTAATGTCATACCCCATACTATACCCCATACTATACCATATCATAAACTCTGTATTGACTTCATATGAATATTGAAATGCAATAATCAAAAGCAAATCAAGACAAATAGACACACTTAAGACAATTGGACACACAATCATTTCCAGAATAATACATGCCATCAGCAAAACAGTCAGTACTTAGGGGATTTTTTTCTGGTTAGATGAGATTTCTGGTTAATTGAATTACGGATAACTGAGCGTTTACTGTATATGTATCCAATGATTTCCAATGGAGGTAGTCATATCCTGCGGTTAGATGCCCCTATCTGTGGTCATTTGAGTTACAGCTCCCAAACACACAAAACGCATACAAATGCATACAAATACAGTTTGAAGCTAAGGCTCTGCACCAGATGCATCCAAACATGCATCGCAAATACATGTAAATGGTGTGGGGAGGCAAGGCAAAAAAGGGGGAGGAGAAATAGGAAAGGGGAGAAAGGGAGGAAGAGGAGGAAAGGTACTGTAAATGGGGGGGGGGGGTAGGG
>NW_017306949.1:611784-625834 GCF_000935625.1 Nanorana parkeri | reverse complement strand
TCTGGAGAAAATAAAAGTCGGGTGTAATGCAAAAGTGAGGGGGGGGCGCGAGGTAAAGGGGTGCCGGAAAGCAGGGGGTGGAAGAGGATAGGATCAATACATCCAGGGAAAGTTATTGATTTCTGATATGATTTCATGTAGCCATATCACAAACGATTACATGCAGTGTGCTGGTGTTTAAATGCAGCGGCTCTCATCTGATCATTTAACTTGAAAGGGTGACAGCTGCTTGTACATTGTAAATGGCAGATTAAGGATTTCTGCTGCAGAAAATCGCAAGTTTCTGACACAGGAATACCTAATTGCACCAAAAATATAGGTGTGAATGGAGCCTTAGTGTTTTCCTGATGTCACACTTTTTATCAAAAACATACTAATGGGTCGATTTATAAGCAGTCTGCAAAGCTATTCACCTTGCTCTGTGAATGTTCATTCCATGCAAATAGGGGCAAAATGAACGTTCTTAGTAGGCTTTCTTTCAGGTTGAATGTAAAATGAATATACAGCACTACATGAATACTTAATTCCTATGCTATTTAGATCCATTTACTGACCATAATGTATGTTTAATTGGCAAGTATTTGTTGAATCCTGACTGAAATCCACAAAACTCGAAATTAGCTGCAAATCCTATTTAAGTCTATAGAGTTTTAATTTTGAATCTAAATACTGGTCATTTTCAACACTAAAATGCAAGTGATTGTCATAAAAAAGGGCATAAGGAGCTGGACACTGCCATGAAAGGACATTTAGCAAAGCAAAAAAGACAGTAAAAAACACTGTACAGCAGGTAGAGGGTCTTTTAAATACACCTTGAAGGGCAACATGGAAAAAATACTTTAACTAACATGTTTGGGAGATGCCTTTAGGCTGTATGAGATGTTAGGACACAGTACCAATTTCACAAACAGCATATTCTGGCATCACACATTTTGTGGATCTGTAATTGATTTTTTTAAAGAATACATATAGCTTGGCTTAAATATAGCAGTAGCACCTCAATCTGATTTATTTAAACTTGAACAAAGTTGGATGCGACATCTGATTTTTTTGTCCAGCGCTAATAGAGTTCTAAGCAATAGGAAAGTTTACCCATGAAAATCTAAAGATAATGCCCTCAACTTTATATAAATTGGCCAGTGGCAAAACAGGTTAATAACAGATTGTGGACTATTATTTTTGGAATATCATACTGCTTTGTCTTAAATGTTTACTATCAAAACAGAGGGCACAAAAACACTTCAAAGCTACAACCCCAAATTACCTAAACCTCCTCCTATGCCCATATCCCCAGTTATTCCCACAGTGTTCAAAATATAGACTTCAGGTATGTGTTTTGGTAGAAATTCACTGGTGTCAGGACAGTATTAGGGCACTTGAATAGGCAGCAACTAGAGAGAGAGACACGGAAAATTGTATCATGCAATAATTATTAAAGCATATTATCTGGGAAACAACAGCCATAAATATTGTTTAGTGGCAGGACAATATATAAAAAGCTTAGTTAGGATGTAATTTAAGAAGAATCTATACTAAGAAGGATCTACTCTAAACCAAAAGCTACAGTATGACCAGGGGTGTAACTAGAAATTACAGGGCCCCATATCTAGAAATCACAGGGCCCCATACAAGATTTTGCTAAGTCCACCTGATAACCCAAACAGCCCACCTGAGGGTGACCCTGCAGAGCCCACCATAGACTCTCTATGGTGAGCTCTGCAGGGTCTCAGGTGGGCGGTCAAGCCCTCTTACCTGTCTGGCCGATCCTCTGTCTGCCTCCTTCTCCTACGCAATCGCTTGCGGACCCCGTCTTGTCCGTCACTGGGCCCCACCTCCTCATCGCTAAGACCTGCCTCCTTGATCGATGGGACCCGCCTCCTCCATCGCTGCCGACGACTGGCCCAGCCACCTCCCCCGAAGCTGCTGGTTGTCATCGACTCGTGGAAATTGTTTCACTTTCACACTCTGTTAAAGAGGTCACCAGGACAAATAGGGTAAATATCCCAATGTAGACACAATTAGCAATACAAACCTGATTCTGATTCTTCTTCAATCAATCCAAAAATAAAAAAGGTTTTGACTTCAGTTGCACTTTAAAAGGATTCTTGGGTGTGCAGACTTGTGAACACAGGCAGGGCACATAGCAAAATATACCCCAGAACTGCAATTTTTGGTAAAGTAGATGTAAACCCAACCACTAAGATCTCATATAAGCTTTAATTTGATATCACTTTGAAATCTTTTTCATATTTTAACAGCTTTCATTAAAACAACAGCTGATATAAAAGTCCTTGTTTGAATACATTGTATTATGGGTTGACAATTCCCTGCCCTGTCTCCCACAATCTCTTTTCTGTAAATTACCATCACAAGCTCTCCTTAAGCCATCACAAGCTCTCCTCATCCTCCCAATTAAAGTGGACCTTCCATAAAAAAGGAAGGTCTGCTCCAATGAAAGCTCCCCAAAGTCAACTTTCCCACAAAGGTGAGATAAAAACAAAGCTGTTGCTAAAAAAAGAAACAAAATACCCAGGCCAGGCCACTTATTGGGTGGCTTCACTGTGCCTCAACGCTTTATACCGGGATAGCTTAGCACTCAGAATTGAGCCTGCTTGGGCTGCTAGCATTACATCCAAGATGGCAGCACTCTGCAACAGTCTTAGGGCTTTTGAATGTCTACACAAGGGTAAAAAAACATATACAAAATGTGTTAAATGCACGTATATACTTATGGGAATATTGTTGATAAAATGAATGGTTTAGCAACAGGTTTTCGTTAACTGCTCCCTCTTACTCCAATCCCAGTTGAAAATTCCCACCAGAGTCATATTCATCACCTGGGTATATTAGAGCTGTAGCGATGCCCTGTGGTCCAAATGTGTGCCTCTGACTTTAGGCAACAGCATATAAAATTGTACAAAAGTACTATGAACTCCGTAATAATAGTTTTTTTTTTCCTTATGATGCTAAAACCTGAAATGCATCAACCTAAAATGAGTGAATAAGAACGAGACCAAAAGAGACTGGCACTGCATATTCACAATGTTATGCGTGTTATGTATAATGTATATTGTGTTTCTGGCTGTTTGCTCTGTAAATAAAAGCTTACCATATGTCTGTCAGCTGTTTTGTTCCAAAGGCTGCTTTTGGTATGAAGGCACATGACTGGATAATTGAGCATGATAACACAAACATTTTTGCTGTGTATGTGTTTATTATGACATATAGCAGAGGAAACTTGGCAAATTTCTGTTCACTGATTTCTTTCTGCATAAGTCCAGAATGGCTTAGTCCTGAGCATACAGGCACCTGTAGCATACAGAAGAGACATAGCAGGTCTGTTTATTCCCTAATACCTCAAATGGCAGAATTATTCACAGCTGAAACCTTCTTGGGAGCAAAGTTCTGGGAGTGAAGAGGAGACTTTATGGATTTCAATGGTATTAAAGAAGAACTATGGGGTCAGTGTTTTTCCCCATAGTTCTCCTTAGGGTAACGGGAGGACACAAACTAGCGTCCTCCCATTACCTTAAGCTCAGTATACCGCGAGCTACAGCTAGCGGTATACTGAGACGCCGCACCCGGAGCGGATCCCGACATCGACGTCGAGATCCGCCCAGCTGCGTGAGTGACAGCTGGCTCTGCCTATCTAGAGGCAGAGCCAGCTGTACCCGCCCCCTCCCCCGTCCGTTCCGCCAGTCAGCGCTTGCAGATCGGAGCGGGGAATCCAGCCCCTCCCCCTGTCACGGCAGAGAGCCGTGACAGGATCGAGAGGTGAGCGAACCCGGTATGTGTTCGCTCACCTCCCGATCTACTGAGCCTACCTGTGACAGTCTCATTGTCACAGGTCGGCTAGAACTATGAGGTGAGTGGAAATCACTCATCTCATAGTTCTCCTTTAAAGAGTATTAAACTCTTTGAAAAATAAATTTAAAAGATGCCCAAATTTGTAATGCACATTTACATTATATACAAAACTTGGAATAATACATAAATATCCATTCCTGAACACAGACTATTAATCATCACACAAACCAATTTAGAAATTAATGTAGGGACTAGGGATGGGCTGCATGTTCGAGTCGAACATAAGTTCGACTCGAACATAGTCTGTTCTAGCGTTCGCTGAACGCCGAACATTACGGGATGTCCGCGGTTGAACAGATGCACAATCCCACAATGCACTGCGCCGTCCGAAACGGTAATTGGCTACAGTCTTGCACCTGACCAGAGCCATGATTGGGCAAAGTCACAATGACTCTGCCCAATCATGTCTCACAGCTAAGTCCCTGCAGCACGATATATAAGGCTGCTGACACCGTGGCCCTATCACGGCTTGAATTATCTTGCTTTGCATGTAATGAGTCTATCTCATATATTAGTTTCACCTTTTAAGTTGCATTAGTGAAATAAATGAACTTTGCACGATATTCTAATTATTCGAGTTTCACCTGTATATCTCAGAGTTCTGTATAAATTAGAGTTCTATATAAATATCAATAAAATGTATATAAATGTCATTTTTGCTTCAGCAGGTTCTATACATCATACAGATGCACCACTTTACTGTCAGTGAAAGGGGACCCCCCCAAGCACCATATATAAAGGCATTTTTCATTTTTAATGTTTCATTTTAAGTGATGGTAAATCACTGCTCCTTTAAAAAATTTTTTTTTTAAAAGTGTTTTTTTCATTGATACATGTCCCCCAGGGCAGTACCCGGATCCCCATACACTTTTTATGGCCAATAAATTGCATATAAGGCTTCAAAATGAGGACATTTAATTTTCTGAGTTCTACCCCCATATACTTGCATTGAGTTCTAAGTTCGAATTAGAACTTTTTCCATGTTCGAAAGTTTGAATTAGAACCGAACACGGGGGTGTTCGGCTCATCCCTAGTAGGGACATTGTTTTAGTTTAATGTGAACTAAAACAATAGTAGTAATAGTAGTAGTAATGTTTTTTAGTGTGATTTGCCTATTTATAGTCTTGTATATAGCTTACTTTTCCTTGTTTAAATTAGTTTGTTTACAATGTGTCCAGTTTTAAGTCTTGATGTATTTAGTATTTATATTGTGTATGACTTTAGAGGATATCCGCACTGCACAACCTTTTTGCAATGTGTTTCTTTGGGAGTCTATGATTTTTGTTCCCCTGATTCAGAAATAAAACAATTTCAAATAACAAATATGAGTTTGATAATAAATATATGAGCTTATCAAGTTTGTTTTTGCAAATTAAAAGTTTAGGAGTTTACATTAGAATAACAGTTACATATTATACAGTGCTAACCTCTATATAACATAGTATACAGTACTGTAAATTATTTTACTACATTATTAAAGAGAATTGCGGATGTAGTGGGCTGCATAATCTGTACCCCCTGTGTTAAATGAACTGTATTGTGATAACAGTGAATTGCAGTGTGTTAGATTCCATATCCATGTGTTCCCAAGGTCCTATTTTTAGGACTACCTTTTTTGTGTGTCAGTAAGGAAATTCAGAAAGTCCATGGTCCCATCGCACATTTCCCATTGCTAGGTTTCACATTTACATATGCCCTGATCCAGTGCAGGGTTTTTCCATTTATATGAGGTTCTTGGCTTTCTGGCCCTGCAGCCAATCTATTCTCAACCTCCGTCTTAAAGGGCTAATGCACCTGTTGCTTGGCATTTGAGCAACATTTCAGTACACTAGCTGGCAGACCCCCTGCATCTCCTGAAGCCTGCATCTTGTTTCCTTAGGACTCCTGTGACCCAATGTGTCTACCTATGTGGCTGCTCCCAGCGTCTTCAATGGGCTCCTTAGCACTTCTAGTGTGTTCCTGTGTTTACTCCTAGAGACTCCTTGTCTTGCGTGCTTGTACTTCTGTGCACTGAGCACTCTGAGAGACTCCTTTAATCCCAGCATTCCTGTGCATATTATTCTCCCTCTCCTATGCCCTGCATTAGCCTTAGAAGCTTTTACCCAGGAAGGGTAAAGAATGTTAACTTGGATGCATGTAGGAGTGCAGCTGCTGGGGGGTGGGGGAGTAAATCATCTATCATTAATAAACAATGAAGAAATATGACTGCAGAGAGACATTGAGGTGGAGCCGTATAGGCAGAGCACCACCAGTGGTGACAGTGGTAGCAGACAAGAGCTGCAAATCTGGATGGCAATAATGTGGGTATATGCCCTTCTTGCAAGTACAAGTAACCACTGCTTACACCTGCTTAGCTTGCTAGTGAAGAGCTCAGCAGTTACAAAGTGGATCAAGAGGTTAATATAGGTTAATATTGGCACATTGCTCTACAAGTCAGAAAAAAAACTGTTGGAGGAAAAGTATAACAAACTATCTGATCAGCCTAAGAAACAAAAGCAAGTAAGTACCAGACTTATTAATAAAAAAAACTCTGGGATTCCTGATATAGTTAGTTAATCTCAAAAGCTCAATATAGGACTTCAGTCAGTAACTTAACCCATTTAGTCAAAAACAACTAATTGCTGTTCTGTAAAGGACAGAAAGTTGCAAAGCAGTTACTAAATAGACCGAAAGAGATTCAATTTTATTAAACACAATTAAAGACATATAAATACCAAAGTCTAATCAAACTCCGCACCATACCCCTATTAGAAAAGATTTTAAAAAATTGACAATGCTCCCAAACAGGCACACCCATTCATCTTGTCAAACTCACACCCCTCATGATACATTGTAGTTGCTGTACAAATGTTTCAATATATCAAAGTAGGGATTGGCTGGTTTTCAAGCACTCTGAGGTCGTCAGGACTGACCCAGGTTATGAGACCAACAATAATTCAGGGTATGCCAAGAATGGCATCAAATGTAAGTCTGGAGAATTGTCTTTCCTTATAAATTATAATCATGTTGGCATTGGCACTACTACTTGTGCAGTCACTTCCCTCCGCATGACGGGCAAGAGGTAATCCAAAGAGGAACTATGTTGACGTGTTTTGCCCCTTCTACTACAGGACTTAGTCAGGACGTAAGTACCAGACATTGTATGAACATCACTAATGGCATGTTGCATCAGGTTGCCAGGGCACATGTCAGCTAATAGTAGCTGTGTCTGTCACCTCAACTCTCTCTATATATATATAGAGTTTCTGATAGGTACTGGAAGAATTGGCATTAGGGATGCACCAATACCATTTTTTCCAGACCGAGTACGAGTACTAATATTGTTCCTCAAGTACTTGCCAATACCAATTACCTATACCTTTTTTTGTGTCATGTGACAGTTTTTCTAAAACAATACAGACTAATCATTTTAGGACAGTGGTGGAGTGCCAGCTGCAAACGCTGTGACCCTGGTAGTTCTGCCACTGACTCCAGCTGTAGAGGGACTATAAACTATATAGCAATACACTATATAGCAATGCAGAATACCACCAGCTGTAGAGGACTACAAATCTCAGCAATACATTATAAAGCAATGCAGAATGATATGAAGCTACATACTCTGTGTTGCTCCAGAGTGGCAGCCTGATGTCTTCAGGGTCTCAGGTGGGTTGTGCAGGGTCTCGGGTGGGCTGTGTGGGCTCTTATGTGGGCTCTAAGGAGGGCAGTGCAGGCTCTCAGGTGAGTTCTGCAGGCTCATGGGAGGCTGTGCGGGGTTTAAGGAGGCTGTGTGGGCTCTCAGGTGGGCTGTGCATTGTCTCAAGTAGGCTGTTTTGGGCTCTCATAATGTCTGTGCAGGGTCTCAGGTGGGCTGTGTGGGCTCTCAGGAGGCTGTGCAGGCTCTCAGGTGGGCTGTGCAGGTGCTCAGATGGGCTGGTCATGCGCTTGACGCTGTTCTGGGTCTAAGGTGGACTGTGTGGGCTCTCAGCTGGGCTCTGCAGGCTCTCAAGATGGCTGTCTGGGCTCTTAGGTAAACTTTGTGGGGCTCTCAGGAGTCTGTGTAAGCTGTCAGCTTGACTGTGCATGTTCTCAGGTGGGATGTGCACATGGTCTCAGCGGGCTGTGTGGGATCTCAGGTGAGCTATGCGTGCTCTCAGGAGGCTGTGCGGGCTCTCTGGGTGCTGTGCAGGGTATCAGGTGGTCTGTGTGGGCCCTCAGATGGGCTGTGTGGGCTCTCAGATGGGCTGTGTGGGCTCTCAGGAGCCTGTGCAGGGTCTCAGGTGGGCTGTGCAGGGTCACAGGTAGGCTATGCAGGCTCTCGGCTGGTGCTCAGGAGGCTGTGTGGGCTCTCAGCTGGACTGTGCAGGCTTTCAGGTGGGCTGTGCAGGGTCACAGGTAGGCTGTGCAGGCTCTGGGCTGGTGCTGTGCAGGTTCTCAGGAGGCTGTGCGGGCTCTCAGCTGGACTGTGCAGGCTTTCAGGTGGGCTGTGCAGGGCTTTTATGATGGCTGTGCAGGGCTCTCAGGTGGGCTGTGCAGGGTCTCAGGTGGGCTGTGTGGGCTCTTAGATTGGCTGTGCAAGGTCTTATGTGGGCTCTTAGGTGGGTTGTGCAGGGTCTTAGGTGGGCGGTGGAGGTTTTTAGGTGGGCTATGCAGGGTCTTGGTGGGTTGTGCAAGCTCTTAGGTGGGCTGTGGAGAGTCTTAGGTGGGCTGTGCAGGGTCTCACCAGGGGTCTGGAGGTAGGCGGCAGGGATCCACAGGAAGGAGCAGGATGAAATGTGCAGCCAGTGCTGTAAGCAGCACCGCAAGGTCCCCAGAAGGCTGCCGTGAGATCCCCAGCAAGCGCAGAACCTTACAGCAGACGCTTTTTTAAGTGTCGATATCGCTACTTAGTATTGGGACATTTTCACGAGAATGAATACTCATGAAAATGCTCAGTATCAACGCCGATACCGAAACTAATATCAGTGCATCCCTAATTGTCATGTACATGGAAACCACACCCACCAACATCTTAGGGAATGATAGTGAAAAAAATTATATACATACAAAAATGATATACAAAGCATGAGCTAAGGGTCACCGGTGGGCACGCCAACCAGCAGCAGCTCCAATGTGTAGTTAGGCACAAGGAATGAATTACTTGTCACAAGTTGTGTGGCTGTTGTCAGCATAAGCAAAACAAACGACAACGCACTCAACAATTTGTTACCAGTTATACAGTAAGGTGCACACGAAATGGGCTTTGAACAGTAGGTGGGCGTCCTCCTGACAAGCCTGCACCCAATTTGATATCTTCTGCCCCCATGTGCTCCAAGATGGAGACTCTCATAGTTTAGAGTTAGGACCGCACTATAAGAGGTGCCTTGGCGCGGCAGTGCGGCTTTCACATCCTCTGCAGAAGACGTGTATCCAAACCTCTGTCATTATCCTTAGTGGTGAGACAAGTTGTTTTACATGCTGGTTTGTAAGTGTGTGCCATGATGCCTTTCTGCTGATTTGTTGTCAGCATAACCCCCATCAATCCAGCTCAGCAATATTTAATTGGGTGGTTTAAAAAAGATCAAGAGGAAGATTGTCTAAACCCTTGGTTCTCAACTGGTGGGTCATGACCCAAAAGTGGGTTGTGACCCCATGTTCAGTGGGTCCCCGTGCGCCTTCCACTTTTCTAAATGAGAGGCTCCTTAGCTTCCCCCTAGCGCAGCAATGTCAGTTCTCGCGCCAAGCAGCCATTCAAAATATGCTGCCGAGTGTCAGCTTGAGGTGGGGTGGGCTTCATCCATAAGTGAATTGCTCACAGCTCCCTCATGTCCTGTAGAGGTGCCTGGACCGGAGTGATGTCACATTCTGGCTCTCGGCGCCTCTACAGGGTGTGCAAGGGAGCTGCACAAGCAATGCACATATGGGTGGACCTCCATGACAGCACAGCAGCCCACACTAGACAGCAGGCTGAGGATCCACTCCAGTTATTGTAAGATAGGGAGATTGGGTGGATGTTAAAAAAATAACAACAAATTAATTTTTGGGGGGAGTGTGTGACTGTGTCTGTGGTTGTGTGTTTTTTGAGGGCCCATCCACACAATCGCACCTACCACATGTTCTGGTGTGAGAAGTGCATTGCCATTCATTTGAATGGCACCCC
This sequence comes from Nanorana parkeri, assembly GCF_000935625.1. Classification (NCBI taxonomy): domain Eukaryota; kingdom Metazoa; phylum Chordata; class Amphibia; order Anura; family Dicroglossidae; genus Nanorana; species Nanorana parkeri. The sequence goes on along the minus strand of NW_017306949.1, from coordinate 615,849 downwards.
AAACACACCTCCCACCCACAGTTCTATTGCTCGCATTGGAACTCGCAGTACCGCAATGCTGTGTGTTCCATTGCAGTGCGACTTGGGTCACGACTTAATGACGAAGGACAAATATGGGTCCTGAGGTTACATGGGTTGAGAACCACTGGTCTAAACAAAGCTCATGTAATCTGAAAAGTCAAACCACAAAACACAGGAGAACTGCAAGATAGGACACCCTCCACAGTGAGGAGCTTAGGACTGGCAAGGCATATGCTGGCAAGTGTCGGCCGTAGTTACATAGCAGTACAGATATAGCTGGGATGCTCACGTTAATTATATGGCCACAGGCAGCACATCCCCCCAGCACCAGCTGCAATATACACAGCAACAATGTGAAACAGTAATTTAATTACAAAATGAAAAACTCAATTTACACTTCTGTGAGATATCAGCCCTTCAAGAAACAGCAGGGGGAGGGAGTCTTCTCAAAATGGCAGTTCTAATAGTAATTAGAAAAGTAGTGCTAGCCAGTAAGTGCCAACTCAAGAGTTCCTGGAAAATGTGTAGTGCCACTCTGCAACTGCAGCATCTTGATGATCAATCCCCTCACCGATCGATCCGGAGGCCAATATTGACCGGTGAGGGAATTAAACAGGTATAATGCAGAGAGGAGTGCTTCATTCGTTGGCTTGTATAAAAACAATGTTAGAAGGGGGCTGATCTACCTTTTGGCCGGAGTATTTCCCTCTCCTTTATTCTATCCTGGACCTTTGGGTTTTAATGCTGGCCTTATCAGGCACTGAAGTATGCTTATAATCTTTTTACTCTGGAGGGTGTTAAAACTTTTCAGCTGCTGCAGTGTAAGTGGAAGCTCTTTTTTAGGTATTTTTGAAAACTAGGCACTTTTTTCTCTCCTTCTTACAGGGTAAAACGGATTCTCTGCATCTACTTCTTTTGAAAACAGATGTTTGCTCAATTCTCAGCCCACAGGATTTGTTTCTTCCTTATACAAAAATCTTGCAGCTATGAGGACTGATAAATGGGAACAGGATCTTGGGGAAAGTCCGGAACAGCTGAATTGGGACGAGCTTTGGGCATGTGTGGTGAGCAGTTCTTTTAATGTGATTGCCCTAGAGAACTCCTATAAAGTGTTAATTGTACTTAACACCTGAATCTCTAAGTTCCACCCTAACCACTCTCCTTGCTGCTTCTGGGATTGTTCCTCTCATGGTAATATGTTTCATATTTCATGGGAGTACAATAAGGTTCAGAGGCTCTGGATATGTGCCTAATGTCTGCTCTACCCCATACTTCATTGCAACCGAAAACAGAATCATTTCGGTTACAAGGCAGATGATTGCGAGATCCTGGCAGCAACCCACTTTGATCTTAATGGTGGTCAAGCGGTGCATCGAGGGGTACTATGATCAATGAGAAACTCACGGCCATCCTTAATGATACATATTCAACATTTCTGAAAGTGTGGTACCCTGGATTGAGTATCTCAGTACTGGTAGGTTTAATCTCACCTATGTCAATACCTAACTTGAGCACATGGAGTGTGTGCATTATGTGGATTATATTCTGTTTATGTTTCTATTTTGAATGCAGAACTAAGATGAGTTGAGGTAAGGTTCTAGTGAAGATACAGGTTGCTCTATAGGGTGTTTTGAATAGCAGTATTTTGTGGACAAAACCAGCAGGTGTGAGGATGGGACATGTGGTCATAATCAGTAACTGGTGCTACTTCAAGTGAGTAATTAGGAACAGTGAGCAGAAAATAAGGGTAAGACGGGGGTTAAAAGTGACTCACCCAAAGTAATGACACAACTCACTTAGTTCTAGTCAGTTCTCTATCTAGCTATGACTCTCAGTGGGAGTTTGTTAGATAATGATGGTGACCGCCAGTCGGGAACTTGTATAGGCTTAATGGACAGAAGACTGAACAGCATAGGAAGATTTTCTTTCAAGCAGATGGTGCAGTTTCTCGTGCCTCTGCGGACATGAAGTGGTAGGTAGCCTCATATTGGTTTAAGAGATCCAGCAAGGATTTCATGGTTTTCCAGTGTAACAGAGTCATTTTAAGAGAGGTCTGCAAAGTACAGTAGGGTTGTGCCATCAAAGCTTAAAGTTTATTTGTGGCAGGCTGTGCAGAGAATGTCTTCATTATCTTGATTGTATTGTACTTGACGGATCATGGGTGAGTCAGTGGCAAAGCTGAGTGGATGAAGTGCTCTGTGGGTTTGGGCCAGGTAAATCCAATGCTCCAGAGGCTTGTCTAGTTGCATATTAAAAATAAGTTGTAAAATTGGAATGAGATCTGCAACGGAGGTTGCCTCAGTTAGACTGTGAATGCAGGCATAGTTTCTTCAATTTTTGTCCCTTAAGTCTTCTAGTTGAGAGCTAACAGCCATGTTGATTGCGGATTGTCTGTGCTAGAAAGACTTGAGAGCAGTGAGTTCTCTGTTCCAGGGCCCCCAAGTTGACCTGTATCTTCTGCATCTCAGCTAAACATGCTTAATTGACCTATTCAGCCAGAACATACTCACATTGTACATTTTCCTGCCTCCAGATCTCCATGACAGTCTTATTCTCACCAGTCCCCAGTATGTCAAATAAAGTTACACAGTGACCTGTAAAAATGTCAGATACAAGTTCACATATTTGCTTTTCCCTCTCATTCATGACTGGGGCATCCCTAGGCTTTTAGCCTCCTTGGGTTCAGGGTAGATGCTGGCTATGGGGGGGTATTGTAGTCTCTGCATAATCTGGTTGCCAGGAGCTGGGCAGGACGCTAGCGAAAGCATCCCAGGTTGCTAAGAGCTGGGGGGAGATGCGTATGGCCCTTACACATCTCCCCGCCCAGCTCTTAGCAACCTGGAATGCTCTGGCTGAGGGCACATAGTGCAGCAGAGTGACGACGTCGCTTTGCCTGAGCCCACCCGCAATACCCTAAGAGATTCTGGCTGAGGCAACCGCCGCAGGCTGCCTCATTATAGGGATGGCAATGCTCATGAATATAGAGAGTTCATACTGTAAGCTCCAGTAAAATACAAAGTCTCCATACGAGTGAATAAAAGTGCAGAATGCATGCATGGGCCTAGCTGGGAACACATCCATGGAACAGAGTTGCATTACTTTGTGTCTTTTATATCTGACTGGAGTTATGCTTTAACATGATTACCATCACAAGGGGGCAGTAATATTATGGTGACAAGTTATCTTTGCTCTTTTAGATCCCTAATATTTTATACTGAGGCCAAGGAAATCTGGGACAAGGGAACTGACATATGAACCCAAACTCTGTACCAGGTTCCCAGGAGTATCATTGGAACTGGAGGGGGGGATTTGGCAGTGCACTTAACTGTGATTGTAGAAGTGATCGGGTGACTTTATAGCTGCCCAGATCCCTTTCTACATTAAAGAACATTAAAGGCAACAGAGCAAATTTAAAACAAGCTTAGACCTATGACTACATCCGTGAGCTTGCATTAACCCTTCCATGTAGGGTGTGTAGGACAATTCATTGGCAGTAAAAGAGTTAAAGGATTTATATATGTTATATATTATGATGTCATTCATTTTTTTCTCTCATGGGGGCCGGTTGCCACATTTCATACTTTAAAATAAAGTGTAACTGTATCCAGTTTAAGTAGTACAGACACCAATATACACACAATAAGGTCCTATTCATATCTGTAGGTTTAGGGGCGATTAGGGATTCCTGCATCACAAACTTGAGTTTTACTGCAGCAGAAATCCCTGATCTGGCGTTTACAAGTGACAGCTGTCACCTAGTCAAGTTAATGATCAGATGACAGCAGCTCCATGTAAACGCCTGCACAACGCATGTAATGATATCTGATATTACATGCGTCCAGGGAGAGTGATTGATTCCTAGCGGAATGTAAACATATCACGTAGATTTACATGCGATGTGCAGGCGTTTACATGCAACTGCTGTCACCTGATCATTAACTTAGATGACAGCTGCCATTTGTAAATGCCAATTTAGGGATTTCTGTTGCAGGAAAACGCAAGTTCCTGACGCAGCAATCCCTAATTGCACCTAAAATGTGTGAA
>NW_017306949.1:602165-611255 GCF_000935625.1 Nanorana parkeri | reverse complement strand
AAAATAATAAGAAATACTAATTAAATAAAAAAATTAAAAGGTGATTAAAAATACTAAGAAATAAATGAGAAAATAATGATAAAAAAATAAACAATAATAAGATAAAAAATTATAAAAAATAAAAAAGTAAACGACAAGATAAATGTAATAAAAGGGGGAAAAAAACAATAAAAAAAATTAAACTAACCCTGCCGCCCCTGCCATTCTCCATTGATGAGGGGGGGGTTGGCGGGGAGGGGGGCGCATTGTGGAATCTGGCCTTGGGGCTGCAGGGAGAGTAAATGCCTGACCATACACTTACCTTGTTCTTGCAGTCTTCTCTTCCTTAGCAGCGGGGGAGGGGTGGCGATTTGCATATGAATGAGCCGCGATATTTACATATGAATGGGTCGCGGCGTATTGATATGCAAATTACAGCGGCCCATTCATATGTTAATATCTCGGCCGGTACCGGGACAGTGCAGGCTGCAGGAACAGCACCAGCAAGCTCCGGAAAGAGCAAAGAGTAGAGAGAGCTGGGGGAGGAGGTGTTTTTCTGGTCTCCCCCACCAGCGCCCTCTAATGTCTACTGTGTGGTAGTGCCGGCTCTGCTCGAGTCGCTACCACACAGTAGACACTGCTCTGCACAGAGACGGCCATCGGGCATAGCGGACCGGCCCGAACACAATCAGGTTGATTGTGTTCGGACCGGCCCACCGGGCAAGTGCCCGGTTTGCCCTATGGCCAGTCCGGCCCTGATGTCATGTCATCATCATGCTTCTAAAATTCTTTCAAGGCCTGCTGCTAGAGGCTTAGTTCCTATTAATGCCCCCAGAATTACATCTCCCAAAAGTCATTTCCCTACACTTGGTGTTTGGGCAAGCTCTAGGGAGCCAGGGCAGCAACATTTTTTTGCTGGGAAAAAAATCAATGTATACATGTAGAGAAGGGCACATATGGTTTGGGAATAGGTGGAGTTCTACACCCCAGCAGGCAGGGCTGACAATGCTGCTTGGGATTTAAGAGCAGCAAAGGGCAATCTGTTAGCTCAAAGAGAAACACATTGCATTTATGGCAGATCAATAGTAATTTTTCTATTTTTGCAAAGTGTAATATTTCACTGTCCACACATGGAATATCAACCTATGTGTGAATAGCCTTGGGTGGAGTTACACTTTAAAGGAAAAGTGAATTGGGGAAAAAAATAGCCGGGAGTTAGGGATTTTTGACAGAAGAGACATGCAAAGTCTCTTCTACCGAAAAAAAAAAAAGTTGTCCTCTCTCCTTAGCAATTTTGTTTCTGTGCACATTGTATGGCGCATGCTCTGTGCAGTATACACCCTCAGCTAATGTACAATATTTCTAGGATGCCAAGAATGGGCTTGATGCTGAGTAGGATGTAACTCCTGTGCACAGGAGTTACATCACCTAAAGGCTCACAAGGATGTCTAGGAACCAGGAAGTGGTGGCAGCAGAGATGGCAACTCAACCCAGGATGCAGCAGTTTACTACTGCTTTAAGGCTTAGGTTGGGGGCTAGTGAATAGATCTGGTTTGAAGTTAGATTAATGGATGGTTTGATTATTTTGAGGGTTTAGGCGAGGTCTAAGTCCTTGTTCACATGGGCAGTGAGAGGGTGGTAAAACCAAGCGGTTGATGGGGCGATTTTATCGCCCCTCAACTGCCCACTGAAATGTCAGCACTGCGGCTGTATAGTGCTGTATACATTGCCGCAGCTGCAATGCTTTGCAATGCAGTGTGGCAACAATATACAGCATATCCCTTATGACAGGCAGTGCCACTTGTCAAACATGACAATTGAAATGAATAGAACCTTCAACTTCAATAGAAAATCCCATTGTGATTAAAAATAAACTGCATTCAGGAGGCGGCAGTATGGAACACCAGGCAGCTGCTGCTCTACCACCCTCTGAAAAGTGATCCGCCACAGATTGCTTTTCAGAGGGCGGTGGAGTCTCAAGTCTGTCTAAACAAGGCCATGGAAGTACAGGTTGAGTTAATAAAAAATATTTTTCCTGCTGATAGAATCCTCATATTATCTACAAGCAGCATTAGTGTATCAAAAATGTACATTATCTGCTAAAAACAATGATCATTTCCATAAAAAAGTAAAAACTCAGATTTGAAAGGTGAAATTCTATGTGTTCACTGACGCAACCCTTTCCTGCCTGTAGGAGAGGGTTGAAAGCCATTTAGATGCGTTTACATATGTTTGCATGCGTCTCACTGCGTTTAGAAGTTCAAATAAATTCCTGGACGCACCTGACTTCTATTTTTTTTCTAAACACAGCTAAACTGACAGCAGATAACAGCATCTACACGTAAGGTGTAAATGGATCCATTGAAATTCTAACTGCACCTAGTGTGAATGTAGCCTTAGGATGCTAGGTCTGCAAAAAGGCAGCATGGAAGATCCTTTAGAATGTCACCACAATTTCACTATGTTTGCCTGATAAACTATGTTTGCCTGATGGCATTAGTGGTCAGCAATGTTTCGGAACCATCAGCGGTCCTCAGGCTACTTGCTGCTGTTCAAACTATTCTCATAGATGCCGAACAGCAGTGAGTGAATAGCCAACTGCCGCTCGGCTATTCTGCTCGGTACCTCTGGTGGTACCGAGCAGAATAGAAAAACAGTCAAAAAAGTTTTTTTTTTAAATAGAAAACGATTGGGCGGAGCTAGCAGTGACAGCTAGCTCCGCCCAACTGTTTTATATTGGCCCGGGACCAGCTGTCATTTCAATGAGAGCTTGTTGAAGCTGGCGGGGATATGAAAGCCGACTCTGCTAAGCTCTCATCCTAATGGCCCAGCTGTCAGTAGCAGGCTGTCGGCCGGCCGTTCGGCCAGCTTCGAATTTCCCCTGGGCTTAGTTGAGCCGAAGCATATGCCTTCAGCTCGACTGAGCCCCTCGGTCGACTTCGGGAGCTGTACGGGCGATAATGAATAGCCCGTACAGCAGCCCTTCGGTTCTACTGAACCGAAGGGGTCCTGGGGCCGAAGCTAGCCGAAGGATCAGCCGAAGCTACAGCTAGATCCTTCGACAGCTTTGTGAATAACCCCCTAATTCTGGCATGCATTGTTTATTGCGCTGTGGGCAATGCATTTTAACACATTTTGCTGTGCTTTTTTTACTCTTTTTTTTTTCCAAATTCAATGCGTTTACCCCACACTGCCGCAAATTACAATGCACTGCACAAAAATTTATGCTTGTAGCGCACACTAGAGCAGCATGTTGGTGCATGTTGGATCAGAGTGAAACCTAGTGTCGCTCTCTGATCCAGCGCTGATTCCTATTTCTTACTGTGTCCCATGAAGTCTGTCCTGCCTGCGCGCTCCCGGCGTGCATTCATTTACTTATACTGTCATTCCTCCTCTCCCCTCCGGCGATATCAAGTGCACATGCGCCCGCACACATATTTCTGCACTGCCGTTCGAGAAGCTTTGTTCTGCAGCCGGGAGCGAGCCACGCAGACACAGGTAAATGTTTACATATTTGGACACTTTTTGGGGGGTTTTATATGTTGGGGCACATATCTACTGCGTGCTAGCAGTAGATATATGTAAAAAAAAAAAAAAAAAGAAGACTTTAATACCACTTTAAGCTTGCCAGAAAAATCACTAATAACAGCTTATATCATCTCTATACTTCTCTATACATCTCTATATCATTTGCATTCCTGGATAGTTAATGAACCAATCTGTGGGTCCTTTAGTTGCTTACTAACATGTTTACACGGTCCCCCTCCTAGTATAATACACCCTATCTCTTCAGACAAGCAAACAACCTTGATGATTCTATTCCATTTGAATTGCACTAGAATTAGCTGCTCTTTGCAATAGGTTGTAGATGTAGATATGGTTTCTGTAGTGAGGTTGCAGACTGCAGCGATCTATTGGCTGCTGGCTTTGTAAATTTCATTCAGTTTGCTCCAATAGCTGAAGGAGAACGACTGGTACAGCCTGGTCCTCTCTCCCTCCTCAGCCTCTCTTTTTTTTTTTCCCTTGCAGGTCGGGCTCTCTCTCTCTCTGTCTCTGCATAGGCAATCGGAGCTCTTTACTCTCCAAACCTCCTCTGCTCAAGCTGATTGTAATGAATTTTCATGCTGAACGACTATACAGCACTTGCTTTCCTCCTGCTATCAAGACAACCCTTTGTTTTCTGGCTGTTACATTCCTTTGGACTGCAAGACCTCCCTGGATTTCAATAAATATCTCTATGTATTTGCAGATGTAAAAAAAAAAAGGAGCCTGCTTTGCATCAAGCAGTTCGATTAAGGATTTCCATTTTGCAGGATTTGGCTGAGCAGAATACACTGCGTGCATAATCTCTCCCTTTCTCTCTGCTTTTGTCAAGGTAAGATGCTTAGCAGACTTTAAAATGCATTCTGTGTGCTACTTAAGCTAACTATGCTTGCAAAGAACAATCAGGCTATATACTGCAGTCCTTTTTTTGTGTGACTACTTTTCCCCTATGGCTGCGAGTCAATACTTTTTTTTTTTTTTATCCCCCCTTGTGCTCTAAACAGTGTCCTATTCACAAAGCAGTATGTGTGTCCTGGGCAGTAATTGTCATTTTGCTGCAGTCGCCTGGTTAAAAGAAAGGACCGTGGTTGTGTGCATGGTGTTTACAAAGTAGCACATCAGACCTATAAAAAGGAAAAATTATTTTTTATCCTGCAGTCTTGACATTAAAAAAAAAAATCACTGTGCTGTGTGATATTTGTGGGGAAGCCCGTTTTATAGTGTTGGTTAACCAAAGGAAACAAGGATTATTGTTGCTATATCCTGTTACAGCAGAGATACTGTATCTGATCATTTGATACACTTTGGCTTGGATGTTGCAGTGCCAGAGCTTCTTCTTTTTTTTTTCATATTGTCACAAGGCTGTTGTAGTTCATCTTTGGTATTCAAGGCTTTAGGTGGCATTAATCCTTAATACAGCATTGTTAGGGAAGTGAGATGTGGTATTTGTCAAGGATATTGTGCAGTCGTAAGCTTGGATATAGAATCTATGGTGATGATTTTATTGCTAGACTGCACCTTGCATATTGCAACACATTGCTTGCCATTCTGAATGTGTAATGCATATTGGAACAGAACGTGCTTTACAACCTGAGTCTGTCATTGCCACTAGAAAAATAAGTTTTTTGGGGAAAAAAAATGAAAAGCAAATTGATACCTCCAAAAGGAAGCCCAGCCCCCATATGGTGCATCCAGAGGTTTTTGGACCCCCCACCACTTTAATACTGTGATTGCAATTCTTCTTCATAACTTGATTATTACCTACCTCTTAGATACCACACCGCCATAAATGACGGGTACAGTACCCACCCCCCACCACCACCACCACCACCTTATTTTAAGCTGCATGGTTGATCTGATCTTGCAGACATTAGCTTGTGTTGCATGACATGGAGAAGAAAAGGAGACTTTGAGGTCCTCTGTCGCCTTTCATGCAGTGGTATCTAGAAAGTAGCTACTGACTAGCCAGCCTTAGATCCTTTATCTGAGCAACTACAGCAGGACGATCTAATCCAGTCTGAATGACATATATAGAGTACAAGAAGGATGTAGTTTTTGTCTAGCCCCCCCCCCCCCTTTTTTCACATTTTTGAGAATTTTGTTTCTATCTATACCTCAACATAGGAGCAACTAAATATCCATTTGATGCTTTCTCCTGACCTAATGAATCTTCAATCTATGGCATTTCTAAAAGAAAACTGGTTCAATAATGCAGTATGGACTAGTTTCATGCACTATTTTGACTTATCCATAGCATTGTGCCTTTTGTACTGGAGACATTTAAGACACATAGGCAGTTTTCTGTGTACTTGCCTGAAGTCAGGTATTGCTATATTGATCCTTGTCACTTGCAGATATTAAAAGAACTCAGCCAAGAAAAGGACACTGTGTGTGCAATCTTTACAAATCATTTGAAGATCTGAGGTTTTAAAACGGAAGTCCGGGTATGTTTGTCTATTTGCCTCCACAAGTGATCATTGCAGCAACCCATCATGAAATCCCATGGCATATGGACCTTCTGAATCATGAAATGGCAATTGACGGGTATTTGTATGTAGCTAAATCTTGGGCTTCACTGACATTAATCGACCGCCCACTGTGAAATGTGACATTACTCAACCCTTTCTGCTAGGATTTGTCACATATTGTGACAATAAACGATCTTCAGCAGAGGTCAATCCATGCTGGACCTTTTGAAAGTACATTTTCCTCCCAGGTTCTCTGTAGATTTGCCTAGCATTGATGTTTAAGACATATTAACACAATGAGTTCAGTTGGTGATTGGATTAATCCTATTGGAATAATCTATGTATATTTCCTGGAAAAAATTAAAATAACATGAAAAGCGGATCCATTCATAATACACAAGAAACTATCTCATTACTGTTAAAATGATCAGACAATATTGCATCAAATAAAACAGAAAAATATTTAGTTACAATATTCTTTGTTTATATTGTCTAGTTCTTCTAACCATCTCTAGATGATAATACTGAAACAGGATCTATTATAGTTACAAGGAACAACATCTGTCCTGTTAAGATTAATCCACAAGGTGGTAGTGTACACTTCATTTTCAACATTCTCTGTAGTGGTCACTTATCTGAAAGATGTAGTTTGATGTATATACAGTAAAAGGTCTCGCAGAGAGCCATTTATTATATATGTAAAGTCCAATACCTGTTTCATGACATCCATTACTCAGTTGAGGCCTTCGGAGTCACATATTTAAAGCCAGCACAGTCAATCTAGTAGAAGTGCATGGAAAGCTAAAACATGGATAGCATATATTGGCTAACCAGAATTTCTAATCTGTGTTTGTCTGACTGCTTTGGAGCACCGTGTTAACTAACAGGACACATTCTTAGTTCTTTTAGCTTACAGACCTAGTTCAACATTCATTATCAGATATATTTCTAAAATACTTTGAAATATTTGTAAACCCTTGAAGAGAACATCCAGCCACCTCGTGAATGATTAGGTGTTGACTTTGCTAATTAGAAATCTGTTCCTCAGATTCTAGGGTATTATGTTATTGCAATGAAATTATTGACAGCTATTCCCAGCACAGTTTCTGAGGATTTCCCATTAGTCTTAAAGTTCAGGATATCAATCTTACAAGAAATGGAAATAGAAGTCAAATAATTGCCAAAGACATTTAAAACACACTTTTATATCTGTATATTTGAATCAGGCATCAGTATACACTGGGGAACAAGCACATGTAATCTGTTAAGGGAAGCTTCATTCTATAGACCTCACTGTAGCAATGTGTGCATGCGTGTGTGGCTCTGCATGTGTGTATATATGTGTGTGTTGACTATTTGGTATATTTTAGTCCATATACAATGTATTATTAAAGAAAATAAAACAATGTACTATTAGTATATATGTGTCAAGGTCATTTGTAGTTTTTATCATACATCAATTTCAAAATATATTATTTATATTTTACTGAAATAGACATATATGTATCTAGACTAGAATTTCAGATAAGAAATGAAATAATTGTAGGCTGGCCTCAGTTCTGAGATAGTAACACTTTGTCTGATTTATGAATCCTAAAGCTTTTTCCCAGGCAGCCAGCTAGCTTCCTGCGTCTAGTCTACAACCTACTTTGTAAAAAGACATAACATCAGAGTGGTTGCGGAGTGGCACCGATCTCAGTATGGGCTGAGTTTCATTAGTGATAATAATCTCGTGCTACTGAGCAGTTTAACATTTTGTTGGCAGCCAGTTCACTAGCGACACATTGATATGTTTTAATGATACGATTGCCAAGAAGAGGTTAAATTGCTGCGTAAAGTAGTTTGGACCTCCATAGGATTAAATTGCAAGTGGCAGACTCAAGGACCCTAAAATAATTTTAAACACTTTGCCCTGCATATCACCTGAACTTGTTGCAGTCCTTATTATTATATTTTGAGGCTGAGTCACATGAGGGCCTTTAGCATGCAATTGCTTGGCATGCGTTCTTTGTCTTCAAATGGTTCTGGTATAAAACTACAGCTGTCTAATCAATGTATGTCAAAACAGATAAGTATAAATAATGATTAATTACTTTGCTTTGTGTCCAGTTTAATTTTCCATTAATGTATGACATAAGGGACAATATACAATGCGTTCTAAACCTTAGCAAACAGTATGCAGTCATCTTTTATTATTTTCTTTGACCTTAACTCTGGTTTCTAGGTTCATTATATTGTTGTTGACTATGCTGCTTTTTTAATAAACTTAATGCGTTTTTATTTTTATACTTTGTGTATGATGTAATGCAGCCATATTTTATTCAATAGTGCCATATAATGATATTGAGGCGTGCAGAAGTCCGGGTATATTATAGCATTGCTTTTTTTTTTAAATAAGACAAGGCAAACAGTAATAATGCTATACAAAGTGCAGTAACCAATAGCAGCCAATCAGAGGATTCCACTTAATCGGCACAAGTAAAATCAACTGACCCTGAATGTTTGCTTTCTCCTATGTTTCTTCAGTTCCTGAATTTCTATTACTCATTTTAAAGCCCTATCTAAAAAGCCCCAATTCCATTTGTATTTGTCCAGTGCAAATACTATCTGTACATTTGTACCAGGACTCCAGTTTTTGTAGAGAATATTAAAATATGCTTTACAAAAAAAAAGCAATCATTCTTCGTATCTGTGTTTTGTATCACTAAAACTAATTAGGGGGTTGATACTTGTTCATGGCAGCAGGGGTATAATCTGTGTCTCTCAGAATTGTAGAGTAGTTGGGTTTAATTGAGGGTAGGTAATTGAAAACATTTAACACAAGCCTTATGAGGAAACATTTTTATAGTTCAATGGTGTACTAATTGACTGGGTAAATTCTGCATACTTAACAGAGTAGTCGAGCTGCTGTTTTTGACAGATTCCCAATATAACCCCCTTGGCTCTTCTAGAAGAACAATCTGCCTTTCATGTTACATAGTCATTCATGGCGACACAGTCACCTGGAAACAAGAAGACAATTTAGTCCTGCAGGCTGCCAAGAAACATATTGGTCTGTCATTTTAGGAATTAAGCATATTTAAAAAAAAAAAAAAAAAAA
>NW_017306949.1:597326-602091 GCF_000935625.1 Nanorana parkeri | reverse complement strand
GATGGAGTGTATTTACGTGACTCTGTATTACATTGATCTCCATGTTTACATGTCTTTCATGTTAATTGTGTTAAAACCCTTAATAAACACTTATTATTTAAAAAAAAAAAAATAAAGAAGGACTTGTTGCTCTAAGTTCCCAGTCTAAATATCCTATAAGAAGCCTCCTAATAAAAGGCTAGCTGTAAGCTTGCAGCTGGCAATAAGCCACGCAGATCAATATGGAGCTCTCATTTCAAACAGCAGCACTTCTCTGTCACAGTTCAGCTCAGGTGCACTCAAGCAGTGTTTGTAAAGCATTTATGCTCTGAGCTATTTCGATCCCCACATTTGACAGGGTTATGTACTCAACTCTGTCACCTTTTTTAATAGTTCTCATTCTGTTTGCTTTACCACTGCTTGCAAGATCTAAATGACAGCAACCTTGCTCGTGGTTGCTATCACCTTAACTTTGCAAACAGATATTTATTAGCACATTACTATAGTAAAATCCAAATACCGATATGCTAGATGTTTAATATTAATGTTTAGGTAAAACGGTTGTAACAAAACTTTCATAAATATGTAACATAACAAAACTATGTTAAAAATACACATAACTAAGTTTCCTTTTATATAACAAATGAAGGAAAGAAAGTTTCTATAGCAAGGCCCCTTTATCAGTGCTTCAGGACTGTCATCCTTATCCTTACTTCAAGATTTAGTGAGTCATCAAAGGAGAACAAGCATGCGTATCCCAGCACTTGACACATACATGCTTGTTTATGGTCAACGACTTGCCCTGCAGTAAAGGAAGGGTGAGGACAGTGTCCCTGGGGCCAGTACCATGTAAGTAGTGGCAGGATCCCATATGTCTAACCTGACATGCTAATTTTAAACAACAGATTAAAAAGCATTTGTAGCAAAGAGAAGACATTTCAACGAGTGGGCTGCTGAAAGGTAAGTATATTGTATACAATATACCTATATATTTATATTTCAAGGGAAAATAGAACACAGAATGTTTCCTAAGCTAATTGCCTAGATGTGAGTTAATAACAGAGTTGCCATAAAACATTTATAACAAGCCATCTCCTGATTAAATAATCTTTTTTTAAAGAGGAACTCCAGGTAAAAATGTTTTCTGACTTGTGCTTTTTTAGAAAGAACTTGATATCTTAAAAGGAACTTAATAATGATTATCCTAGGTTCAGATTAGTTAAAAGCTCAGGTTCGGATGGCACTCGGTCTGAACTTGAGCTCCTCTGAATACAGAAGGAGCTCCTCCAAACATGGAAGGAGCTCCTCTGAACGCAGAAGGAAACTCCACTGCCACCCAATCAGATGTGTATTTCCATCAACAGCTGCCCATATGCAAAGTGGTGGTATGCAGTGGTGTCATTGACCATATATGGCCATATTAGGTAAATAACATCAACACAAGCATCCTGCAGCTTTGTTTATAGTAAGCTGTGAGGTGGAGAACATCTGAGCCGCTGGCTGCCATCAGAATAAAAAAAAAAACACCATAGCAATGCATAGCTACATTCCTATTGCCTAGTTCAATTTGCAATAGCCAATAGCAAACTAGCTATTGCACCCGCCCACTTCTGCTGTCAGCAGAGGGGACCTGAAGTTCTCTATCAGGTCCCCTTCTAGTGATTGACTGCAGCAGAGGGCTGGTGCAATAGCTAGTTTGCTATTGGCTATTGCAAAGTGAAATAGCCTATAGGAATCTAGCTATGCATTCCTATGGTGTTTTTTTTTATTCTGACGGCAGCAGAACCGCCCGGCCAATAGAAAACAGTTGGGCGGAGCTAGCGGTCACTGCTAGCTCCGCCCAATCATTTTCTATTTTAAAAAAAACTTTTTAAACTGTTTTTCTATTCTGCTTGGTGCCACAGAGGTACCGAGTAGAATAGCCGAGCCGAATGCCGCTTGGCGTAATTTTTTCAATTTAGTGTAGCAGTACATGGCTCCACCCACACAGCCCCATCAGCCATTCACAGATCCCGGAGATGCATCACAGGGACTTGCAGATCTCAAAGGAGCTCAAAAGTGCAGTGATGTTCCCCGCACTTGTAGTCCATTGATTACCTCCCTATAAGTTGTTTTGCAGGCTCTAATGCAAAAAGCTAACAAATTAATTGTTTAATGTTTTATAGATATAGGAGCATTTATTCATCTTTTTGCTAATATATATATGTGTGTGTGTGTGTGTGCCACTATATATATATAGTGGCAAGCTGATGCTCACATATAGCTAGGCAGATAGTAAAGATACAAATGAATGCAGCTCTGTATTCATCAATACATCATAAAATTTATTTTTTAAATGCAAACAGTGTAAGTACCTAAAGAGGCTTGCATCAGCCTCTTGAATTCCCTGTACAGCAGGGCTCTAATGTCTAAGCAGAATGATGGAGTGATAAGCTTATCACTGTGCTGCTTCTCCTTTCAGGAGGTAGGTTAAATGATGCTGGCTATCAGACTGAGGACACTTAGTGGCAGAAAAAGTACTGAAGAGGGATCTCTGGATTGAAAGTGAATATTTCAGCAAAAGCTGGTTTTGTTATTTTATTTTTTTGTCATTTTTATCTTCCTATTTTTTTGGATGAAATTTTACTTTAAAATATAAACCGTCATGATCGCATGTGTTTCCATATACATTCTTACCTCTAGTTCAGTAAACACAGGACTAAATGGTAATAACCTCAATTTTGCATAATTTTCATATATCTCACAGTTGGAAGGTTGACCCAGTTTTATTGACTTGTTACCTGCTCAGCTTTCTCAGTAAGAATTTGATGAGCAGAACAGAAAAATAGTTAAAAAATGAGAAAAAAAATAGAAAACCATTGTGCGAAGCTAGCAATGACAGCTAGCTCCGCCCAACTGTTTTCTATAGGCCGGCGGTTCTGCTGCCGTCAAAAAAAAAAAAGAAGGAAAAAAAAACTTCCTCCATAGGAATGCATTGCTAGATTCCTATTGGCTATTTCAATTTGCAATAGCCAATAGCAAACTAGCTATTGCACCCGCCCTCTGCTGCTGTCAATCACTAGTGGGGACCTGATGGAGAACTGCAGCAGTGGGCGGGTCCATTAGCTAGTTTGCTATAGGCTATTGCAAATTAAAATAGCCAATAGGAATCTAGCAATGCATTCCTATGGTGAAATTATTATTTTTTTCATTCTGACTGCAGCCAACGGCTCTGTGTCAGAATAAAAAAAAAGAAAAGAAAAAACAGTGTTTCTCTCCTGGGCGGGCAGGAGCGGGAGACTCCCGGAGTGCCCGGGAGAGTTAGGCTGTCTGGAGATCAGTGTCCCTGGTTAGCTGGTAACCAGGGACGCTGATCTCTCTGAAAGTGGCCGGAGCCAGCCGTAAGATCACGGCTGGCTCTGCCCAGCTGTCAGAAGCAGGCTGTCGGTCGGCCAATGGCCGGCCGCTCGGCCAACTTCAGCTTTCACCTCGACTGAGCCGTCCGGCCGACATCGGGAGCTGTACGGGCTATAATGAATAGCCCGTACAGCAGCCCTTGGGCTCTACTGAACCGAAGGGGTCCTGGGGCCGAAGCTAGCCGAAGGATCGGCCGAAGCTACAGCTAGATCCTTCGGCTGCTTCGTGAATAGACCCCTATTTTTTTAGAATGAAACATAATGGCTTTTTATTAGCACCAGTATGACATTGTCCAGGATAACTTTTACTTGTAGCAGTTGTGGTACAGTAGCAGTAGTACTAGAGATATTACATCTACCACTTCTACTGCAACTGATGCTATTAATACTTTCCACTTAATCCACTATTAATTGACTACCATTTGTTAAGATATCATGGTATGAAGACTGTACAGTATGTATATTTTTAGAATTTGTAGAGTGGAAAATTATTTTAATCACTGTATGTAGTAATCCCATTGTAGTATTGAAATTAATTGCCCATAAATGTTTTTTTTTTTATTTCATGCAGATAAGATTTAGCTATATATTGTATTGCCTATTACTATAATTGCATTTGCTAGACTTCTAGCCTTGAAACACAACTCTAAATATAATTCAGCAAGAAAAAAATATACAGCTGCTATTGTCATTTTTATGTGGTGAAAACAGTGTAAGGTTTGTTTTTTAATAGTTTTTAATATTGTTTCCAATAAAGTTGGACTTTGTTGGGCTACATAAAATGAATGTCCTTTATTATATTAGCTTGTAATGTGGATAAATTATGGGCAAACATATTTCTGTAAACACATAGTAATTATAAAACTCCATAAAAAAAACTTGCTTTGCTAGGAGTTGCTAACATAGGAAGACTATGCTTGCTTGTTCACACACTCAACTTGATGTAGAAACATGTGCGGCTTTGAACCAAAATTGGTACAGGCTATCAAATTCTCTAAGGATGGGTGTCTTACCAAGGGGAGAAAGCAAGATAAAATAGGATAGAGGACATAATAGGTAACAACAGGGCATAATAGGTTGATGTGATAGAGTGCAAACCAAAGTGAATACTTTACCCACGTGTTCATGAAAAGCTATTCAGGTCAATGCTAGAGAAGAGCAAACTGATTTGTCTAAGTCATAACTTGCTTCCAATCTGGTTGGTTCTTCAGGGTACCTCTGTGATCATGATGATCTTTCACATACAGCATTAGAAAATCACTATTACTGCTTAGTGAGTGATTTTATAGATGGATTGTACCTTTTCATTGGACAATGGATGTGGGAAGCTTCAAGACCACAAACAACAAAAACAAATGGGTTGGGGGGGGGGGGGGAATTTTTTTAACTTT
>NW_017306949.1:556310-597229 GCF_000935625.1 Nanorana parkeri | reverse complement strand
GGGGGGGTAAAATGTCTCATCTCTCTCTACGATTTATTAATAATTTGTGTTGCGCTAAAACATGTAAGCTAAAAAGTTGTCCTTTATCCTTATCTAACTAAGGGCCTCATTTGATGGGATTGTGTTTGCTTTAGGCAAGTTCTGCAATACTATCTAGCATATCAGACTGATGTCAAACTGATGCCACCAACACAAGCCCAAAGATCAATGATCAATGACACAGGGTCTAAAGCTCCAGTATGAGTGTTGGTAGAAGTCTTATTTCTAACTTGAGCCCATCTCCAGTCCAAATGTGTGAGGTTTTTTTTCACCTTGGATTCATGCATAGAACTGTTAGACCTTCTGTCAGTATCTTGTCAAAAATATTTTTCTGTCAGATGGTAAAAGATGACAGTGTCCCTTTTTCGAAAATATTTATTTTTCTTTTACTATTCAGTCTGACACCTGTCAGCTGGACAGGAAGTGAGAAGAGATCACCTTCATCGGCAAATAGAGAGCAAAATTATTCTGACAGTGGTTCCACATTCTACTAGTTCTGTCAACCATCAGAAAGACAAGAAGTAAGAAAAAAAAATCTCCCAGAAAGGGAAATATAGTGATAAAAATGTAGGGTCTTAAATACTTCAAGACACAGAAAGATTTTGAGCTTGTGTTGGGCGTTAATGATACTGAAAGTAGCACTGTAATGTAACTTTCCTAGTGTAAATCTTGCTCTAAGTACACATTACCTTCTGTGTGCAATTTTTCACATGTGATGTAAGACCAAGCACGCTTTAAATTCTCTTTAATCAATGGCAATAATATTTGTCATATTCATATACCATGCAATTATTTACAGTGATTTTCAGCTTATAACATTGTCAGTAAATTGTCCTAATGTATGGCTATTATATCTGAACTTCGAGTCATATTTTTAGGTCACTAACATACAGTAAATAATACAAAATTTGTGCTATATTGCAAAAGTGAACAACTAGCTATTTCTCCACCATACTTTCTGACTAATGCTAACTACCAGTAATATGGTTTTCTTGGGATATATATATATAGAAAGAAAGGCTTTTGAGAGACGTGTTCAGAATAAAATGGAATACATGATAACTGTTGTCACTAAGATAAAATCTCTATAGAAATTTACTGAATATCTCTGTACTTCTTGTAACTTACTAAATCACTGCTCAAGTAACAAGGATTCAATAACAATCTATGTTTCTTACAGAAATTTGCAAGTCAATAACCACCTATAATTGCCAATAATTAAATGGAAAGGTCTAGGGTATAAATTAGTGAATACAGCAAGTCTAACTTGTTTTTGTTAAATGCAAATGCAGGCATTATTCAGGCACAAGCTACAACAATTTTACTAATTTATGGGGAAATTTGCTAATCTCAAATAGCCTGTCTTTGCAATTGCTTGTAACTTTTAGGTTGGGTTATCGGCAGGGCCATCTTTAATATTAATTGGGCACTGGGCAAGATTTTGCTTATGGGCCCCCACAACCCTCCATGACCTGCCCCCCCCCCCTTCCCTACCTAGTCTGTGGGCCCCTGTAAATTTTTGGGGCCCAGGGCAGTTGCCCCTTTTGCCCTGCGCTAAAGACAGCCCTGGTTATCAGAGTTATTTGCGAAGAGTTATCAGTAGTTTTAGAATGCATTTATGCATTGCTAACGTTAATCAAATCTGGATGTTGGTGACTGTTTTAATAAATTTTTACATATTTTTACATACTAACAAACCCTAAAGACCTCCCTCTTTACTGCACAACAGGTTCTCCAGAGCAGTAGAGTTCTTTATTGATTACAGATGATTATTGCCTTGTCCACAAATGCTGCAGCTTGTAAAAGAAGTGTGTACAGCAAGTTTTTGGCTTACATTTGAAAAGCCTTCAGCAAGCTTTGAGTTAGGGTTAGGGAGATTAAGCACCAGCCCTAATGGGAGTGCTTATAGTCACTTTAAACAAGCATGTAGCAAGCTTTCAACAGGCTTTAGGTAGTGCTGAAGCCTCCTAACAGCTTGTTTAAGTTAACAGTCAACATTTAAGGTCTGAGGTTTACAGGATTCAGCAAAGATGTTTTAAACTTGCCAAACGCCTTGCAAATTAATTGCAAAGGCTTGTTGTACACACTGCTTATACAAGTTGAAGCAAGGCCTTAAAGAGGAAACTTAATCCTCCTAATCTTTTGCAGCTAAGGATGGCCCCATTGTAGCTTCACATGTAACCTAAGCACAGTGCAAACTGTGACAATTGCCACCAGAGGCATGTTGAAAATAGTATATACTGTGCATGTGCTAGTAGGTAGTGATGAGCTGAATATGCCTGGATTTAGTTTGCATGGACAGTCACCAAACCCAGCCAGAAAATTGAGTTTATTAAACATGCAATTGACCTAATCCCATTGCTGACTATGACCTAGCGACCTGCACAGCATCATTGGTTGCTTGGATGCTTTTGGCTGGGATGCTGTCATTGGTTACTAAAACAGAGGGGGTGCACCATAACAATCAATGATGCTGTGGGGCCACCTGTGGTCTTGCAACCAATGATGTTGTGCTTCCCAAACAGCATCATTGGTTTCCAGGACACTAGTGGCTGAGCTGTATCATTGCCTACTAGGACAAAGATGATTCTGTGAAGCCGGCTGTGTCCAAGCAACCAATGATACTATGCAACCTTCACATCATCATTGGTTGCTAGGATGCTGCTGGGCCCACAGCAACATAGCTTGTCATGTTGTGACTGCCTGCATCCTAGCAAGCAATGATACTGTGCAGTCCAGCCAGTCTCATTGGTTGCTAGGACACAGAGGGAGGTTTATCAGACAAGCAAACTGGCCAAATTGCTTTCCCATTCTTTGAACTGCTTGGGTTTGGGTTGACGATGAGTTTGACTGAAGCGCATCCCAAAAAGTAGGCGAGGTGTAAATGACAACACTGCTGAAAACAACATTGATTTGTTTGATTAAGGATTTATAAACATTTATTAAACAATTCTAACAAGTTTTCTCTTGGGAAACTGTTAAATTGGTGGGTTTACATCCTTTCAATAGGCTCATTTGCATGAACAGAGTCCAGAGTAATCATAATGATCATTTTGCAATTCTCCGGCAGAGGGTGTCATTACTCGCACACGTCTGGATTGCTAGAGGTTGCCACTCACAGAAACAGGTCCCAAAACATCCAAGCCTAAATAATTGCTGCATTGCAGGAAATGGTTCTCTGAGAGTACAAGTGTGTTATGAGCATATTAAACTATTGAGCCTAACAACACCTTTTTAGTTTCTGTTTTTTAGAGAGCGTTTACAAAAAAGCATGATACCCCTAGCTGAAGGTAATTATTTAACCAGATGTTGGCATACTCAGAATTACCCTCCAAAAGCCATAAGCCATAATAAACTGGATGACTAAATGGATCATAGGTCATTACTAAATAGTGAATTGTTCAGAAAATAGGAAACTGCAAGTTTGTGGTTAAGTATTTTTTTTATAGATATGTGTTATTGAATGTACATCTGGAAGGCCACATCTGGAGGGGCACAGAAGTGCTGAATTCCTTATTTAACCCCCAAAAAGAATTATCATGTATTATTGTGCTCATCGCCTTTTTATTGCTATCCGTATCCCTATCAGTTAGGAAATTCCCATTACTTCCTGTCACAGAGGTAATATACTTGATAATTATTTCTGGTTCTTTAAATCCCAGAGTTTTAGGCACTAATTAATTGATTTGTCATATTTGTTTGCTCTACATGTAATGACTGTGAACAAAGGGCACACTGTTGTAAATTTAAATGATTTATTTATTTATGCATCCTTTTAATTAGTATATTTACAAAATATATTTTCAATTTAATCTAAAAAAGTAACAATGATAAACTTCTTAGAAACAGCATAAGTCACGTATAAGTACTAATTAATCACTTCCTATCTAGAATGTACCTACTTTTATACAATATTAATTGAGGGGAATTATAATTTAAGCCAGCATTACATTTTCGTATGGATACTAATATGCTAATTCTAAGAATTTTGCACAGCAAACTATTTTGAGGCTACGCTTGTTTGTCATCCACTGTTATAGTTTTTTTCAGGAGGAAAAAAAAGTACAATTTTTTTTCCATTTCTTGTTATTGTTTGTATCTGGCTTACCATTTACTGAGATAACAAGTTGCCATGGAGACATGTGGGCTGCCATTGCTATTTTATATGACATAGTTTTTCTAAATTTAGAGTATGATGATGGAGCCAACTTTGATGAGTTCGGAAGGATTGTCATGTTCAGACCTATGAAAAATAGTAATACTTAAGGGGAAGCTACTTTTTTATTAAAGAAAAACAGCGTCATCTCTTTGAGCTTTTTTTAGATTTGTCCTTTATAATGAAGACATTGTTGTTTTGATTTTCATTTATCATTTGTTAATTTATAAATGAGAGAGTCTGATTACCTGAGAAATTTCAGTTCCTAAAGGGTAGAGATTGTTAAGTTGAATGTTCACTTGGCTTGGCAAATATGGTAAAGTTAAATTCACTTTGAATACCCAATCACCATATTTACATTGGAGACTAGTAAATACTGTGTGGATAAGTTTTGCTTATGTGCTTTGGTGTATTCACCAAAAAAAATCAGGCCCACTGAGTTTTGGAACCAGCTAGCTTTGGGTGAGATTATGATTCCAGTAAATGATTATCATCAGTTTGCAGACCAGATTATACTCATGTACTTTTGAATGTTCATGTCCCTAAAAGCTTTTTGGAATTTATGGACATCCAGCAAAACCAGGAAATAGATTTGTGTTCTGTGATTTTTTTTTTTGAGATGTTATCTTGTGCGGTGAGAGTTATCATGAAAGACTGAAAATTCAGGAGACAAAGGTCATAAAATTGTAAGGAAGGTGAACAAGTAAGTATTTTATCCATTTCCTTCATCTCAGGAAAAAGAAAAGTCAGCTTTCATTCACATTTTGCACATGTAAATCAGGCAGCACTGGTGCAGTCAACAGATATGGCTGGAAAATGGTAGGGAAGGAAACTATAATTAATTTTGGTCACTTCAGTTGTATTGTATTTTTTTCTTAATTTTAACTGATATTGTTCGATATATTTTTTCATTATTTGTATACAAGCTTTATTAAGCAAATAAATGTGATACATGGTTTTCAGAAATTGCTGGTTTTCTAATAAAAAGCTAAGCACCAGCTATGTACTCCATGATATTAAGATAAAGAGACCTTGGAGAAGGTCACCACCATTGCCCAGGGAGGGGGAATGGAAATAAATCATTTTTTTACATATTTAAATTTGATCTTATTTAAGTGTGGTGTATGATGTTGTCCTACTCAGGTCACAACACAGACTTTTTATAATGCAATATAAAAAACTAGTACTTAAGTGGCCCTGTCACCTTGCATTCACCTACTGTCTAGCGTCTACAAGTTGTACATATAAAGTATGTCAAATTTACTTGACTAAAGCAAAAATCTGTGAAGTCAGGAAAACAATAAATATAATATATGCAGAAATACTATGCATTTTGTTTAAGAAGTGGAAGCAAGACCTGGGCTCTTTTTTTCTGGAGTGCTAAGGCCTGATGTTAATAATAAAGCTTTTAAACCCAAACATCTTTAAAAGATCCATGAGATTTCAAGCTTGTATACTTCAAAATTTCTGGGGGCACATATATTGAGTTGAATGCTAAATTTGCAGTTATATTGATTGATTATTTGATTATCACAAAGATTTTCTTTGCTTTTTTAATTCTCCTTGTGTTTTCTTTCAAATAGAACTCCAGGAAAACTGTTCTTAACCCTTGCAGTGGGGCTACGCCCCCCACTGCAAGGGTTAACTGCTTGTTTTTGTCTAGGTGCTGAAAAAAACTCACCCAAAATGCTGAGCTGGCTGCCTGCTTCTCTGGTCACTGAAGGCTCTCTCCTCCTACTCTCCAGCATTGGGGTGTTCCTCAGCATCCTCAAGTCTATACACTGTGTATAGAGCTTGTTGATTTACCGCTGCAGCGGAGGGGGAGAGAAATTCCAGGGACTGGTCTAAGAGCACGCTGTCTCAAAGGATCAGCTGAGTATAACTTTTTTTTAACCTAGACAAAAACAAGCAGTTAACACTTGCAGTGCGGGGGTAGCCCCAGTGCAAGGGTTCATACAAATTCTACCTGGAGTTCTGCTTTTAAGTGTATGATGAAACCTGTTTACTAATTCACTCCCCTTGACATTAGAAAGAACAAAAAAAAACAGTGACTATTTTTAAATCCTCCTGCTGATATTATGACCTCTGCTCAACTTATGAAACAATTTTAAGATTATACATTTCTATAGTCAATGACCTTTTTAGCAAAAAGCTCTCTGAATATTGTGTGTGATTTCAACAGCAACTCACTTGATGAATCAGTTCTTGGTGGAATTTATGCATGCTCTGTAATCATAAATGCTAATCAAAGCACGATTCCTAAATCTGTTTGCCTTGTGCTGTGCCAAATAAGTGTTCTGCCAGATCTATAGAAAGGGCTATTTTTAAAATCTTCATTAGGTTTTACCCACCTTATGTTAAAAACATTTTCAAGAATAACATGTATTACATTGAAATTGATAAGTATTATCATCATGGCAATGTCATGGTGCCACGATGAACACAAATATAATTAGTGTCATACGAACTACAAGCACAAATGTGTGATGGGATGGTTACTATAGTTACAGTGGTAAGGTCTTAAGGAAGCAAAACATGTGCATGGTACTCAGTCACACAAAGCATTTAACCTAACATTATCAGTGTGAGGGATAATACAATATATAGAACTATATGCTGTGTGACTAATATTTTGCAGTATTGTTATAAGCATAACATGACTTGGGGGAGTAGGGGAACTACAGCCTTTTACAACTGCACGTAGGTCTCAAAGGCTGGATAAGTCCTACGAGGCCTGAGCTGCAACTAAACTAAGCTACAAGGCCAAAACATCTCACACAATGAAACTTGGTATAGTCAGTTACAGCCTCTGAACATTGGCAATTATCAAAGCTGACAGGTATATCATTACAGTTACCATGATGGAATCAATCCATATGATGTACATATTAGGTTGAAGATTATAGAACTTGTGGAAATAGTACGAAGAGCAATGACCATGTGGAAAATTTGAAAACTACTATACTTGTTCTTTTAATGTAAAATACTCCAAGAGGTAAACTCCCATGACCACAGCAATTCAACAATAAAAATGTATGCTGAGATTGGGTTCTAAATGCAAACTCAATGAACTCTGTGCTGAAGGAAAAACACAGAAATACCACTCTGAAATCTCAAGCATCCTTCTGCTGGACACTAGTTAGCCCAAGTCATGCAATATTCTTCCAGAACACCTGTTTTTGGCTACTTATATAGATAAGATTTCCACTCTATTCCTGTTCTGTTGGCAACTTGTTTTGGATTCAAATTTGGATTTACCATTGCTTTCCATTCTGGCAACACTGATGATCAGGACAGTGTACAGTGTTCAAATCTGAAGATTAACAGTACATATGACAGTGTTATTTCAGCACTCCGCTTCTTATCAACATTCCTTACCAGCGGCTAAATTCTTTACCAGCGGCTAAATTCCTTACCAGCGGCTAAATTCAGAACAAACGCACACAAAAAAAATCACAGTATTGTATCTGATTTTCTAACTCATACAATAGTATTCTGACAAAGCAGAAATGCTCACATTCAATTGATTTACAACAATAGTCAAATCACAAAACTGAATAATAAAATATATTTGGAATTGCATTAATCATCAAATGAAAGAAAATTTCAAAAATGTAAAAAAATAAAATCTAGCTAGTGGAAAATTCAGAAGGCATAATTTTACTAAAGGAAAATGGAGCACCCATACAAAAATTGTCTGTGTATGCTGTATATCGTAACCTACAAAGCAGTTGCCTAACTATACAGTATAAATCTCTATGCATGTCCTTGTGATATCTTGAAAGACTAGCAAGCAGACATGTCTTCCCGGTGGGAGCACCTAGATCTCACTCCTTGACCCTAGCTACAGAAGATCTTCAAACACTCAAGTGCCATACCAGGATACATTTGGGAATCACTTCATTTATTTGAGAGCAGAAAAGCAGACAACCTTTCAACCTTAAAAGCTCTTTGCCAATTAATAGTGATTGTATCTCAAATGTGTTCTTTTAATTATTAAAGTGACACTAAACTTAGTAGTTAAATCTTAAAAATGAATTCAAGTACCTTTTAACTATTAATAAAAATCCAAAGTCACTCATGTTATACACTACAATCTCACTACAAATTAGTAATCTAAACAAGAGACTGTAGTCCATCACGGCAGAGAGCTTGGAGTGGCCGCTACTTTACAACACACACAAGGACCATGGGTGACAAAAGTAGCCACCCTCCAGAAGGAAGGACAGTGTCAGCACCTATTCAGAGTTGATTTGAGGTTCTACAGACAAGTGATACACAAATAAGATACATTTATAATAAGGTACATAACTGCATTGTAATCAACCTCACTGTGATTCCTCTGGGAAGCGTAGGAAGCTGATAACAACCCTGGGGGAAATTAAAAGTGTTTCCGAAAAGAAAACCTAATATCCTTGGTTCTGAAATTATCCATACCCCCATTTTGCTTAGACCAGATGGTGTTCATTAAACTGCTGCAGTAGAAATCTTGCATTTCTGCCTGAATCGGACAATTCCAATATTGTCAGATTGTAGTTTTCTGTGCAAATAAAAATAATCACTGCAAGAGGTCATACTGTCACTTGTGAAAGGAACAAAACCAGAGATGAAATCTTCAACTATTGTAAGTTATACTGTGTTGTTTCCATTATAGTTTTCATGCATTTGATTTAGAAATGCTGTCATAGTGATAGAATTCATAGTAAATACACCCTCAGTACCTGTGTAACCAGTTACAGTCCACTTATTTTTTTAATTTAAATAATCTATCTGGTTATAGATTCATGCAGATGTCATTAAATATACTTTGAGTTTCCAGCGAAAAAAAAGGGCCCAAAGGCCTTCAGAATTGAAAGTGGTGTCGCTTTATGGAGGTGTCTTTTATCTGGCTTCTAATGAGATTGGGCACAAAACCATTTGGTCAGTTTGTGTTTGTATGTCTTTTTAATTAGACCCTATTGAACTGCTTTTATGTGGATGCAGCACTTAAAGACAGTGCTTTTCTAACCATTTTGGCACTTTACAATGCTAAATGATATTCCTTCCTCATGATAGTGGCAAATATGGATTACACATCACAGTTTTTAGTACCTTGTCTTGCAGTATTATGTTTATAGTATCAGCCTACCAATCTAGACATATATGTGTCCTTAGGCATACACTATCCTCTAAAAGTGATACCTAAGTTCATATTTTACAGGCTTTAGGCTATGTTCACACCATGTCCGAAACAGGTTTGGAGCAGATTTGCAAACGTAGTGCAGTGTGTTTTTTATGCGTTCTTGATGTGTTTTTGATGCTTTCCGGTGCATTCCAGTGCATTTTTTTCTAGTGCATTCCGGTGTATTCCCGTGCATTTGCATGCATGTGTTATGCATTCCAGTGCCAGAAAAAATAGTGCCTGCAGCATTTTTTCCCCCCCCGCACCGGAACAGACTGCACTGGTGTGAACAGAGCCCATAGGAATACATTGGGATGCATTGAAGGTGCGGACCAAAACTGTTCTGATCCGGACATGGTGTGAACAAGCTGTGAGTGTATAAATATATCCACTCCTCAACTGTTTATCCTCCTCAGCTCTGCATCCTTATATATGAATATATCCTACTCCAAACCCTGCCTTATGGTCATTAGTTGCAAAATGAATGTTCATATAGGAGAGTTGGCAACATTTATACTACAATTTACTAATTATCCTCCTTTTGACCATAACCCATAAATCTGTCTTTCCTTTACAGAGCATTTGGCTTGGTTTCTCCAGTCTCCAGTGCCATACAGCTATGCATGTATGAAGGCAGATCTTTAAGAGAAAGGCAGACACTTTGCAAAGTAAAACATTATATTTTTTATTTAAAAAATTATATATTATAAAACATTATTATCAAAATGTCTTAAGTTATTTCAAATGCTGAATAAATCATTTACAATGGATGCTGCCCCTTGATCTTTAAGAGTTTTAGTTTGCCCTGCCTGATATTCTTTTTGTTTTGAGTAGTGAATGGTTAAAATCCCTGTCAGACAGATGTTATTGGAGCAAGTGACCCCATTGGAAGACTTCCCTTTTATTCCTGTCCCAGTGACATGCCAAAATGTTTGATTTTCTCATGCTTTCAGTCTGGTAACAATGGTCATCAGGACGAACAGACGGAGTGAATCTTCCCTGCATGGCCACAGGTAGCTGTCAGAAAATCTGTCAGAGGTTTTAATGTTTTTCTTTTTATCCAAAACAAATAAATAAATGTTGGCTTTAGACTCTTCATGGTTTTTTTTTTTGTGTGTTTTTTTTTTTAAACTTCTTCAGCCTTCATAACTGATCTTTCGCAACATTAAACAACAGTAGATATTGTGGAGTAAGATAGCAATCATTTATCTTTGAAGTGTTACATTAGCACTGCTGTGTACAAAAGAGTCAAACGTTTGATGCTATTACATAGGTTTTTCTTAGAATTCCCATTGGGGAGCATGCATTACGCTGGCAATCGTGCTAATTGGTTCACTTGATACAGAAACTCATATTGAGTTCAAAAGATGTTTTATGCTAGTCGTCTAGACTTTGGTGCATCCTTATAAAGAATTTCTCTGATACACCAATTTTTTTCAGCATAAGACCCCTTTTCTGAATATGCCAGATTACTGATAAGACTACATTTAAAAAATAATGTACTGTATATCTGCAACCATATCCAATAAGCAGTAGAAAAGAAAAGCTCTAACTGTAAAAAGTAACCCAAAACAACCAATCACAATCTATCTTTCAGTAGTTTTACTTCAATAAAGGGGATTCTGATTAGTTGTTATGGGTTACTGTTTCCATTGTGTACCACACTTGCACTTGGAAAATATTATATGTCAATGGGCAATCTTCAGCCTCTACAGATGCTTCCTGGCTAAATGTATCATCTAAGATGGATTTTCCTGGCCAAAGACCATTGTTCTCTCAATGGAAGGATGGTACCAGTGCATGTCAGTTTATTATTATTACTATACAGGATTTATATAATACCAACAGTTTGCAGAGAGCTTTACAATATAAGGAAGACATTAAAGTTACCATTGTTATCATTACAGTTATCATGCAATTCAAGACAAGATGGTTAGGAGGGCCCTGCTCATGTGAGATCTAAAAGGGAAGGGCAAATGAAACAAAAGGTGGGAGCGGTGTTGGAATGAGCTATTTGAGAAAGTAATAGTTCAGTGGTTAGGTCTACATGGGATAGGCTTCACTGAAGAGATGAGTCTTCAGGAATTGCCTAAAGGCAGAGTAGGAGATAACCATACAGGTTGGGGTAGTGAGTTCCAGAAGATGGAGAAACTCTAGAGAAGTCCTGGAGGAGAGCATGGGAGTAGTTGATGAGGGAGCTAGAGAGTAGACATGTGCACTGCCAAAAAATTTGTTTAGTTTCATTTTGTTTTAAATTCGGATTTGTGTTATTTCGTTTTTTCGGGATTCGGGTGTGAAAGTCAATTCGGATTCGGACGAAATTCGTTAGCGGTAGTTCGTTCAAACGTTCGTTTCGTTTCCGTTTCTTATTCGTTTCGTTCATCCGTTCGTTCGTTTGCAGCAAAGTGACATTTGAGGGGGGAAAATGTTTTTCTCCTTTGCTCCAATGAACGAACCGAATAAGAAACGGAAACGAAACGAACGTTCGAACGAACTACCGCTACCGAATTTTGGAAACGGAAATTCGGATTTGTTTGCATTCGTTATATCTGTAATTCGGATACATCCGAATGTCCGAATTTCCCGAAAATTCGGCCGAATTTCGATTCGGAACGAAACGAATCGCACATGTCTACTAGAGAGCAGGAGGTCTTAGGAGTAGGGGATAGGACAGTTAGGGTGATACTTTGAGATGAGGTTAGAGATATTGCTGGGACAGAGTTGCGGATGGCTTTGTAAGTGGTTGTTAATATTTTTAATTTTATTCCTTGGGTGATTGGAAGCCAGTGGAAGGATTGGCAGAGAGGGAGGGCAGATGCTGAACAGTCGGTTAGGTGGATGAGTCTGGCAGTAGCATTCATGATAGACTAAAAGAGGTAGGCCAAAGAGGTGGGAGTTGCAATAGTGGAGATGAGAGATAACAAGTGAGTGGATGAGTAGCTTTGTGGTTTCATTGGTTATGACTGGGTGTATTTTGATGATATTATGTAAGGGAAGTGTCAGGATTTGATCAGTGATTAGATATGGGACAGAGTTCAGGATCACACCTATCATGTTGGCATAGGGGGAAGGAGGGATAGTTGGGTTATCAATCTCAATGGAAAAGTTGGTAGAAGGTGCACAAGGGGGAGGAAATATCATGAGCTCAGTTTTTGAAAGACTGTGTGGTGACATCCAGATTGATATGTCAGTTAGTAAATTAGTGATTTGCAAGGACACCAAAGTGGTGACCTGTGGAGTGGAAAGATATATTTGTCATCACCACCATAGAGATGGTATTGGAAGCCATATGAGGTTATCAACTGACCAAGGGAGAAGGTGAAGATAGAGAAGAGATCCAAGGACAAACCTAGGGGGACCCCTATGGAAAGAGGAAAATGTAGATTTGAAGGTGACACTAACAGTGCACTTGGGTAGAAGGAGAACCATAAGAGTTTTAAAGTCCCAGCGAGTAAAGTGTTTTGAGGAGCAGCAGGTGGTCATCTGCATAAAAAGCAGCAGAAAGGTCTAATAGCAAGAGTAAGGAGTAGTGGCCATTGTTTTTAGCAGTTAGTAAGACATTAGTGAGTTTTAGGATGGCAGTTTCATTGAAGTGTTGGGGGCAAAAGCCAGACTGTAAGGGGTCGAGGAGGTTGATATCAGTGAGGTGGCAGCTCAGGGAGTTGGAGATTGGCCTAAAATTGTTAGGGTTGGTCGGGTCTAGTGAGGGTTTTTTTAGTGGGGGGTGACCATTGCATGTTTTAAAAAGAGGGGAAAATGCCAACAGTGAAGAAAAGTTTGAAAATGTGAGTAAGAGAGTGTAGGCTAGAGCAAGAGGGTGCCCAGAGTAGTGGTGAGGGTAAAGGGTCTAGGGGGCAGGTGGTGAGGTGGCTGTCAGAGAAAAGCTTTGCAACCTCCTGCACAGGGTTCAAAGAGGAAAGTAACAAATATGGTGGTGGGCCTGATTCATTAAATGGAGAAGATAACTGGACAGCAGACATCTCATTGCAAATTGCATCTATGTTGCTTTTATTTTAAAATGGCAATGTCCTGGGCAGTGAATGAGTTAGCGGGTGGAGGCAGAGGGGGACATAGTAGAGATGTAAAAGTAGAAAAGAGTTGACGAGGACTGGATGAGAGTGTGTTAAGGACAGTGACAAAATAAGTCTGGTGGTAGCACGGAGGGAGGCATTATATTTTAGGAGAGTGGCTTTATACACGGTCTTGTGGGGACGACACTTTCACTAACGAGCATGGCAATGACTTTTGAGTTTTCTGGTATTTTCTGCTTTGCCATGGTTATAGTGCCTAAGTCTGCATGTAGTGACAGGAGCCACTGTGTCCAGGAAGGATGGGAGTGATCTGTTGAACACAGAAGTAGCCAGGTCAGGGCAGGACAGGACAGAGGTGAGAGTTTGTCATAGAGGTATTCAATAGCAGAGTAGAGAAGATAGGAGTTAAAGTGGCAAAGGTTTCTCAGGGAAACAGTTTGTTGGTTGGGGGGATTTTGGTGTTGGGGACAGGATGTGTGTGTGTGAATTTGACAAGGTTGTTGTCAGGGAGAGGAAAAGGGGTGTTGGAGAGGTTGCAAGGGATGCATAGTTGAGAGAACACAAGGTCTAGTATATTGCCATCAGAGTGAGTAAAAGTGTGTTTCCATTGTGTTAGGTTAAAAGGGGATGTTAGGTTGAGAAGTTAGGTGGTAGCTGGGGATGTTAACATCAATAGCAATGTTAAAGTCAACAAGAATTATAGTGAATAATTCAGAGTAGTGAAAGCAGCGTAGTCAGGAAGAGAATTCATCAAGAAAGTGAAATACTAGTCCAGGAGGCTATTGCCAGTGGTTACAGTAGGCTTGAAAAGAAGATTGGGATAGAGAGGGAAGTGAAGGCAGAACTTGAAATGTGCCTTCTGGAGATCAAAGGATTTCCTCCCTAAGCAGGGACTTAGGCAACAAAAGAAAAAAAAATGACGAGTCCTAACTACTGTAGCAGGCACCCATCTGAATGTTACCCTAATGGTCTGTTTGCCTTTATCCATGTGTCCCTGCATGTTGTCATGTATAGTATGTATTGGGTGGATGCTATGTCATTTCATTATTGATTCCTGCACTGGCTTCTGACTACATATGTGACTTTGATGTAATTAGTATAACATCTTTCAATCTCCTATTTTTCTTTATATATTCTCCCATAGCAATATATTCTGTGCTGAACTAAAATTACCTAACAACCATTAGAAAAAGAATGACAGGCTATCCTGGTTTAAATGGCAGAGCATTTGCTTTTCATTCCTATTTTCACCTACATTGTGATTTAAGCATACATTTTTACAGGTATGATAATGTTTTAGTTTAATAAAACTCACTTAATCTCATGTATTAAAGCCTACTAAATTGCAGATAATCGGAAGGTGTAGCCTTCTGAAGAGAAAATGTAGTAGGACTTAATCCTCTCGACAATAATGATAAGAGACCAAATACTTTGCAATTACTTTAAGGATGAGAACCACTTATTGTTGAAAAATGAGTTAATGAGCCAAAGGAAGCCAAAGAAACAAGTTCAAAATGTTCTTTATCTTTCATCTCCATTTTAACCTCACAGTATCTCTATCTAGTAAAACAGGCATCTATCATATATTTCTAAGCAGTAACCAGTTATAGGGGTCTAATTATAAATGTTTTTATGTAAGATTCACCCAACTTGTTAATCACATTAATGACTAGGGTTGGGCTCAATGTTGGTGCGACTCGAACATCGGCAGTTTGTGTGTTCGGCGGGGGCAAATAGCACCCCGCACAAGGCACTGTGCCTTGTGAGCTCTGATTGGCTAAAGTTGCAGCTGACACAGGTTAGGTGCAAGACTTTGCCCAATCAGGGACCAGAACTGAGAGCTATGATTGGGCAAAGCCATGATGACTCTTTCCAATCATGGCTCACCTGTTACAACTGTAAACAGTTGGGCGGAGCTAGCTGTCACTACTGGCTCCGTCCAAATGTTTATATGAAACCCGCGTCTGACAACATGCCAGGGATGGCGGTCGGTGGGTTTTTTCAATTCTATTTATTTTTTATTGTTTTATTTTTTTATTTCATAAAGTCGTCTTCATCGTGGACAGCGCTGGACATCGTGATTGACGCTGGATTACGCCTGTGGATCAACTTTTTTTTAAAGACTTGTCAAAAACTTGTCTTATGTTTTTTTTCCAAATGAAGGTTTTTTTAAAAAAGTCTCGCCTATTTTGCAAAACTTTTATTTAACCCTTTAGTGAATGGGTAGGGGTACAAGTACCCCTTACTCATTCACAAGGGGGGGCGCACCTGGGTGCCCCTTTATCAAAGAGGTACCCTGATGTGAATAACCCCTCTGCCTGCACCCCCACAACCAACTCCCCAGGGCTTGTGGGGAAGAGGCCCTTGTCCCCCTTCGCATGGGGACAAGGTGTTCTTCCAGGGGCGACCCTGAAAAAGCACCCTCCCAGTGCCAAGGGCATGTGGCCTGGTATGGGAGGGGGGGCACTCGAGTTCAAACTTTTTGGATGTTCTAAAGTTCGAAATTGAACCGAACTCGGGCCTGTTTGTCCCATCACTATTAATGACTCTATTAAAAAAAATCAGATTCCAATAATTATCTTAGGTACTAAGCAAAACAAAAACCCTTTCCAATTGATATCCATGTTTGAGTCAAATGAATTAAAACTGGGATGTCTGATGACCATCTTACCATGAAAGCAGTCCTTAGAGGCTGCATCTGTTGTTAACCAATGACCCTAAAGTTCTAAGTATATTCATATGGTTAAATCTCCTAAAGCGTGGCCTTCCCCAATTAGTTAACAACCACATATCTCTTTTGCAGTTTATTCCTAGATGGAACAAAATGCTGAAAAAAATTCCAGGAGGTTGTCTGACGGTTGTCCGACAGGTTCTTCTTAGTGTTGGTATCTGTGGTGGATGCCGTGCACACGAGTTTCGGTATGACTCAGTGCAGTGATGCTTTGAGGACAAATCTTTTTCATTTGGGGTGTCACGTCCTGCTGACCGTAGTCTCGAGGCGTGCTGGTGAGCAGGGACGCAGGAGGTGGCTTTCTCCCCCACTGGTGCCGGTAGTAGGGATGTCAGGCCCGTTGATGGGTGAGGGGACGCCGATTACGTCCCACTTGGGGAAGCAGTGTTGATGGAGAGGTGAACCCGCAAGTGCGGGAAAAGTTTTTGTCCAGTGTATGTAGAGAGGCGCAGGCGCCGCCGAGCGGGTCTGCCCTAGGATGGTGGCCGATGTGTCCCAGACGTGGGATGGGAGCTGCTGTTGTCGTGGCAATGCGTTTTGAAGACTGTGTCTTCCTTGTCAAGCCAGGGTGGGGGAAGGTGATCTGGCGGGAAGTTTTAAATGAAAGGGGGTGTGGTTAGGACGTGTGGGCATCGTGGACATCGTGATTGACGCTGGATTACGCCTGTGGATCAACTTTTTTTTAAAGACTTGTCCAGTCCAGGGTGTGTCTAAGCCTGAATACAATGCAAATCAAGATTGGGAGCTCTGTGTTAAGAGCCAGAGCATAGCTCTAACTCTGCTTAACGGGGGAATGTCAGGAATGGGATTTGTTGTAAAAAGAGAGGAATTAAATTATAGTGCTGATTTCAAGTTCCTCATTGAGGCCAAAGGGAGAGAGTGTGTTAAGTTTATAGATCCAATAAGTTTCTTGTTTGCACAACTCATGAAATCTTTCTGCTGCGGGTAGGCGATCTGGAATCTGCTCAATGACAAATACTTGTAGAAATGTAATATTTTTTTTATCTTTGTGAAGGAAGTGGTGGGGGACACTGTGTTAAGTGTTGCCATTTTCAATTAATCTTCTGTGTTCCTCTATTTGTTTGCATAGGGGGCGGATGGTGTGACCTATATATAGCATGTTGCAGGGGCATTTTAGGCCATAAACCATAAGGTTATAGGCGCAGGTGATAAACTGATGTATGGGAAATGTGTTCCCAGAACAGTCTTGAAAAGAGGTTTGGCCACTTGTGATGAATTGGCAAGTTAAACAGAGTAGTTTTTTTTACATTTGTGGACTCCTGTCCTGTTGTCAAAGAGAGAGGTTCTTGTTTTGTTTTTCTGGATGGATAATTTGCTTGGTGCCACTATGTTCTTAATGCTTTTGGCATTGTGGGCTTGGGAGGAAGTATGGGACCTAGTTTAGGGTCACACAGTAGTAGGTGCCAGTTCTTTCTCAAAATAGACTCGATGGCTTTGAATTTGTTTTGAAGGGAGTGATGAACCTTAATGCACTGTCTTGTGCTTGGTGTTTATGTTTGTTGATTGGTGCTGTGTTCTCTGTCAGAAAACTTTCTTGGGCCTTGTTTATGAGTTTTTTGGGGTATGGATGGACCCTTAAAATTGCAACTTTAACTGCAGTACTTCCCCTTCCTGAAGCAGTTTTATATTTATTTTTGTATTTTAAAAATGTTTAATAAATGGTAAATAAAACTTTAATAAAACATACCAATGCAGTGTTTTAAATTCTGATTCTTTAGTGCAGCAGTTCTCAACCTGTGGGTTGCGACCCCGTCGGGGGTCGAATGACTATTTGCCAGGGGTCGCCCGGGAGTCTCCCACTATTAGATAGCGGCTCCCGGCCGCCCGGGAGAGAAACACTTTCGAGCAGAGTAAACCTTTCCCTGCAATCGTTTTTTTTTTCCTGACATCGGGGGCCGCCTATCTATTGCACCCGCCCTCTGCTGCTGCCAAATCAGCAGAGGGGGACCTGAAGTTATCCATCTGGTCCTCTTCTAGTGATTGACAGCAGCAGAGGGCGGGTGCAATAGCTAGTTTGCTATTGGCTATTGCAAAGTGAAATAGCCAATAGGAATCTAGCTATTCATTCCTATGGTGTTGTTTTTTTTTTTTTTCATTCTGACAGCGTACGCCAGTGATTCTCAACCTGTGGGTCGCTGTGTGATTTCTGCTGTGCTAGGTGAGAGTCCTCCTCAGCCCTCTCCTAGCGCAGCAGTGTCAGTTCTCCCGCCACGCCGCCAGATGTCGCTGCAGCAGCCGTGTCATCCCTAAATTTTACCGTTGGGGGTCACCCCAACTTGGCAAATGTTACCAAGGGGTCCTGGCCCTAGAAAGGTTGAGAACCACTGATCTAGTGCATGTGCTTTGTATACTACATTCAAGGCCTGCTTCTTGTGAAAATTGTGATAATTTTCATAGTTGCCATTATGCGTATGTCAGCCCTTAACTGCTTTCAAGCCCTCAAATAGCTGGTATCATAGCTACTCACGTATGTTGCACCATGGCAAATGGAGGTCAAAACAGAGATTACCATGGCACCATCTTAGCCTATATTTAGATTTGCAGTTGCCATCATGCTGCACAAAGTTCAGTTGATGGCTGATATAATCACACTGGTAACTGTGTTGCATTTTAATTACTATTACAATTGTGAGTATATTTATATTACTGCATAATAACTGTATCACTGATAACTGTTGGGCACTGTGGACATATACTGCATTACAGGGATCCATGAGTACTATTGGGCACTGCGTGTACTACTGTAGGCAATGTGAGTACTGCTTGCCAGTATGGAGCGTGAGTATAGCTATGCCTAGAAGAGTGACATAAAAGAGGGTGGGGATATAGATGTGTAGGATCCCGAGGTATGTAGCTGGATTGCCATTAGAAGGTGGGGTAGAGGGAAAAGTGCAAGAGAGGCTAGTTCTGAATTGAAATACCCCAATAAATATGCTTGGTTGCATGATGTTAGGGAAATTAGCTTGGGAATTACATAGTTACATAGTATCTGAGGTTGAGTAAAGACACAGGTCCATCAATTGGATTGCTGGAGCAGAAAGCTTCCCCTGCCCACCAGCGGAGTAACTGCACTAGTAAGGATGGGAGCATAAAGGTTTGGGAGGAGAAACAGATACTGGTGGTGGGAGACTCTATTATCAGAAGAACAGATAATCTGGGTAACCTGGGTAATCTGTCACAAGATGTTGTCCTTGGTTACGGTATAATAATTGACAACCATCATAGATTTATGAAAGACCATTCTTCCCAGATTAACCAGCTAACATTCTATGAGGAGGTGTGTAGCAACCTAGATGGAGGAAAGCCAGTTGGCGTAGTGTACCTGGATTTTTCAAAATAATTTGGTAAAGTACTAAATACAGTAAATGCTTAATACAGAAGCTACAATCTATGGCCATTGAACTGAATACAGAAACGTGTCCAGAGAGTATCTATAAATGGCTCATTTACAAATTGGTCTAAGGTCCAGTTTGCAAATGAGCCAGGGTTATGTGCAAGGTCCAACACTGTTTAATCTGTTTATTAATGGCATGGGGAGGGGTTGACAGTCATATTTCTGTGTTTGTTGATGATACAAAAATTTGCAGGGTAATCAAAACATAAGATTTGACATAGCAACTTTACAAGAGGACCTGGATAAAGTATGGGTGTGGGCAACTACATGGCAGATGAGGTTTAATGTTGAAAAATGTAAAGTATTGCATTTTGGTTTTAAAAATAGCCATGCATATTACATGTTAATGGGAGCTTTACTGAGAAAGTCAGACGTGGAAAAAGATTTGGAGGTCCTAGTTGACTGCAGACTAAACAATAGCATACAATACCAGGCTGCAGCAAACAAAGCTAACAGACTACTTTCATGCATAAAAAGGAATGTACTCTAGAGATAAAGCAATAATTTTGCCCCTTTACAAAGCACTGGTGCAGCCTCATCTGAAGTATGTGGCTCAAATTTGGTAATCAATCCACAGAAAGGATGTCCTTGAACTGGAGAGAGTCCAGAGAAGGACTCCAAAATTGATAATGGGTCTAGAGAACCTAAACTATGAGAAAAGACTGCAAATTCTAAATGTTTTCACTCTTGAAATGAGTCATGATTTTAATGTACAAAATGTTTAATGATGATGGTAATATCAGTAATAAACTTTTTACTGTAAACGCACTAAAGAAGACCAGAGGCCACCAACTAAATTTGGAGGAGAAAAGGTTTAACCACAAAGGGAAAAGGGGATTCTTTTCTGTTTAGAGCAATAACACTGTGGAACTCACTTCCACAAGCAGTGGTATCAGCAGAGAGTACTGAATCATTCAATAATCATTTGGATGATTACCTCAGAAAACATAACATATAGGAGTACAGGTACTCTTAATGATTGGTAAACACACACACTCACATAGGTTGAACTCGATGGACCTGTGTCTTTAACCTCCAATAAATAGGTTTATGTAACTATGAATTCAGTCTAAGAAACAAGAGCAGATAACTGCAATGAGGATCTAGCAGACTACTCACTGAATGAAACGTCATTGTTATTTAGTGTGAATAAT
The DNA here is from genome assembly GCF_000935625.1 of Nanorana parkeri. NCBI lineage: Eukaryota > Metazoa > Chordata > Amphibia > Anura > Dicroglossidae > Nanorana > Nanorana parkeri. The sequence goes on along the minus strand of NW_017306949.1, from coordinate 576,542 downwards.
AACAAATTAAACTGACACAATACAACAAGCTTGTGCAAAGCAACATAATTTAACACAGTGACACAAACAAATAATCAAGGTTATATACAAGCGATACTAAAGCAAGGAACTATACAAATAGGGTTAGTTAAACTGAAGATAAGATATTAGGCAAGGTAACAAGGCAATATAAAGGATGACTAGAAACACAAAGGGGGTAGTGCACAACATGAATGCTAAAGGTCTGTTAAGTGAAATCCAGGGATAATTAGCTACCTACTGGCCAAACAGAGGTGGAAAATAATTCAAAGTCCTGTATTTTAAAGAGATATCTGCTGGTGGCCAGTGGAAGCTCCTTCCGACCATTTCCACAGCAAATGATCACCTGTGGTTGAATGAGGACACAAGAAAGATCTTTTCAGCAACACGAATTGTTGCAGGAAAATACTCTTACTCTGAGTATGTATGTATTTACTATTGTGGTACATTTTCTACTTAGACCAGGGAAGCGGTAATATTTACTGTCTTGTGTAAAGAACATTCCAGTTTATTAATATTATCTCGTACATGATTGGTTGTTCAAACACAAGTTCACACAGAAGAGGTGTGCAGGCGGAGATGAAAAGTATTGCAGGTGGATCTTGCCAAGTCCATTAGGTAAGTAGGTTGTAGAATTAACACACACACACATCTGTACTTAAAGCTCATCTCTGGAAAAACATTTAATTGTACATTTTAAATATAAAGGAGCTATTTTACCTGACAAAGAATTTGTCATTTTGTCCAGCAAATCCTTAGATTTATATATCACTGCCAGACAGAACAGTCAGGTTGGTGACTTTACTTTTCTGCTCTGCAGTAAGAAATGCAGCCTGGTCACCTCCCTGCTCAGTCTATAAGTGCACAGTAAAAGAGAAGTGAGTGTAGCACACCTGATTGGCATCCATGTCTGCCCCTCTCTTTCCCAGTCAGTCAGGCTTTACAAGGAATTTCAAGAGGCTAATACCAAGTTGAATTCAGGCATTTCAAATATCTGCCTTAAAAAATACACTTTATGATGTTTTAACCATTTCACTGCTGTTGACACAACAATAGCAGCAGGTTTTTGTTAGCTTTTATTTGGTTGTAAAAGTGATTTGGGTGGCTATAAAGCCTATGAAAAAGTTGTCGCCCTGTGCCTGACCCCCTCCCAGGCTTACTTGTTCCCCCTGGGTGCCTAGGGCCTCCATGGCAGGTGTTGGGATTGAGAGTGATGGAAGATCAGTAAACATTAATTGGCTGATCTGCCCTGGATAGTATGAACCAAGAAGCACTCATCTTTGAGCACTTCTGGGTTCAGCACTATCAATGCCCAGCTTCTATAGGAAGAAGCTGACCAAGCACAGACTGTGCATCAGAGTGTAGAGGTGACATAAGGGGTCTAATGGACTCCTAATGTCTCCCTAAAGAGAACCTGTCACCTGCACTCTGCTATCACATAAGGGGTTTGTCAGCGACCTTGTGATAGCAATGAAATTACATTTAAAAAGTTTAAAAAAACATAAAGGTTATTAAAGACACCCCAATCATTTTCACAGATCTCCCATCCCCAATTACACACAAATACAAACATGCACATTGGATTTGCACGCATATAAAAACAACAATGGTGACACACATTGGGAATTGCTGTGCATGCTGGAGTGAGAGCAATAATTCTGTAGCCTTAATTAACTATTAACTATAAATGAATTTCCAATGGATAATTTAGGGGCACCATAGTTGTTTTTTTTTGCAATTTCACAGACGTGCACAATTTTGAGGTTTGACATATTTGATATCTGTTTACTGTATGCAATCTCATATTTTGTATGTTATTCAGCAAATGGGTATTGTGTTTTGAGTGCATTAAAATTAGTTTGAGTGTATTTTTCACTTAAAATATAGGTTTGATAAAGAGTAACATTATTGCACACAAATATTGTGTAAAATGAAATATTTAAACTGCCACTATTTTATTTTACAAGGTCTCTGCTTTCAAAAAATATATAATGTTTTGGGGCTGTGCTGAAAGTTAAAAAAGAAATGGCTCCAGGCATGAAAGGGTCAATGAATGCATAACTGTATTGATGTAATTTTTTTATCTGCCTAGAGTTCAGCTTTAAATCAAATCTAACTTTTGAGTGGACTGACACCTGAAACAGAAAACAACTGAAAGAAATATTCATCAGAATAAAAGCAATCCCAATTTATGCAGCTAAATTGGAGTTTTTTCCCACAATCACTTTTATTCACAATGTACTAGCTGAATATCTATTGTCTTCAAGCGTGCCTTTCAATTCCAACCCAAAGACCCCTGCTGTCTTCAAGCTAATGCAAAACATTTAACATTTAATAGTAAATAATAGACTGGAAATAAGGAAATCTATGGAGTACAATTGCTGCATTAATTATGATTGACTGAGTTCATAAAACTATTCACATCTGTTCCTCCCACACTGGAGTTAACAGTCGAACATTACCACAGCAGTTATTCATGTACACTAAATATTCTTTACAAAGTATATACATCTTAAATGTATAATGTTTATTACTAAGCCGTCACATCTATTGAACAACACCAAAACTGCAAATATAGATCATGCTAAAAGTATCAGTAAACAAAAAAAATCAAAGTTAATAAAATAAATTATGTTCCTTTGAATATTATATCCATCTATTTTGAACAAGAGAGAAAAATATATAATATGAGCCTTGGAAATAATAATGCTTTGTTTAGGCTTATTTTTGTGTCCTCTATTTTAACTGTGCAATTTGTTTTAATTATTTGTGTAGCTAGACTAAAAGGCTAACAATAGCAATCACCTTTTTCTACTAATTAAATGAAACCTCTACAAGAGTAGCCCAGGTTACTGTGCATATTTAAAATATTAACCGTTTATCTTTTAATAAGGTCATTCATTTTGAAGAATGAATTGTTGCACCCTCCCCCATGCTTAGTACACAGTGCAGAGTCTGTTTTAGGCTGCTGTGTTTTCATCAGTTCATTGCACTTTTGCAGCAGAAGCTCCAAGTCTCTTGAATTTTCCAAGCAGGAATTCACACAGTTACTAGCGAAAAGAGAACATATTCATCTGAATGGGGTAAGACACAATTAATGAGAAACATTTGATTACATCTAAAATCAACATTCTGAATGACTCATTCAATACATCCCACTCTCAAAAGAGATCTGGATTGTTTGTAAGAATAGAATGAGATACTTTCTTTTTTATCACACTTCTGTGTTACCAAGAAAAGAAGCGGAAAGTAAAACTCGTTTTTGTTAATGTATTTGTTATTTTAATTTGTGGGTTTTGGGTTGACAACTCTGTTATCACCTCTGCCAGTTTTTGTTGCTGTCAATGGTATGTTGGGAAGATCTTTTTCCTCCTGTCTCAATGAAAACAAGAGGCTATATTATAAACTAGGAAGCAACCTCAATTAGCATTTTTCATTTTGCTTTGTCCTGGCTAGAGACAGTGTTGTGTGAGGGGAAACATTTCTGGAACACCATAGACAGCAGTAAAATCTGACAGATTAAATAGTAACTTCAGCCAATTCTTTTAAGAATGCAACCATTACACTCAAAAATCATATTCTACCAATGCATCGCTCTATGTATGATGATTAATAATAACATAGACATGTCAGGTGTAAAATGCTTTGATTTTGAAATATTTACACTTGCAGAGCATTCACTTTCTGCTTTGAAAGGGTAAAATGACTTCAGTTTGCCAAGCAATGCACACTGGGATTGCCTTGTCATCAGCAGAGCATTGATGGGAAATCTAATCTGAAATCTCACGAGGTCTTAGGGAAAGGCATTTTCCTCCCCTGAGATGATGTGCATGGTCACATGTCCTAGTCACCTGTCTTGTCACATGTGCCAAAAATCCAGGAAGTAAAAGGAGAGCTAGTAATCTGCCCTTAGTAAAATTGGCCACTACCAGAAGGCTGGGGAAGAAAAGAGAAATAAGGTATGCAATTAATACAAGGCATGCATTATCTAATAGTATGTGTTTGTAGATTCTCATACTAAACATTTCTAAAGGTGTGTTTGTTGTTATTGTAAAGATATGGGTAAAGATACACTGGCGGATTAAAAACATATACCCATGCTGTGGGTCCCCCTCCCCACTGCAAGGGGTAACTGCTTGTTTTGCCTAGGAAATAATGGATATAGTTACTTTATGTCTGATGCTTCAGAATGTGGGTGGGACCTCTGTGTACTCCCATACAAAGCAGGACTGCTGGCCCTGGATTGTACTGGACGATGTCAGAGTGGTTTTGGTGATCAGTTGCACAAAGAGGAGAAAGCCTGCAGGAGCTAGTAAAAAGGTAAGTACATTACCCTATTCATTATCACCTAGACAAAATGTAATTATTTATACAAGATTAGATTAAAATGTAATGTACTTCAACCTGAATATACTGATAGAGTGAACCTGTAAAATCAACTAATTTATCTGTTTAAAGTTTTTTCAATATATTAAAATGTCAATATACACAGTTTTATATTTTTTGTTCATATGTTTGGCTTTAGTGAGAGTATAAAGTAAATAATGTGAGCATTATAATTCTTCAATACTTTTCAATGCTTACAATCTAAATTGAAAAATGAACACTATGCATAGTCCTGTATTGAAATTTTGTCAAATTGTGTTTACCTGCATTACAATATGCAACCTGTATTACAGGTATCCTTGTGAAATAACAATAAATATAAAGAGTAATATAAATAAGATATAAAGCGTCCGTAAAAAAAAATAACGTAATAAAAGTAAATGGGATCAAAAAACTATTATTTTATATAGATATATAGAAAGTAAACCCCCTTCCTCCTTCCACCAGCACCCCAAAAGTCTCACACTATGCTCCTACCAGAATTACATTGTGTGGCCTATGTTTTTTTTGTACTTGTGCCGAAAAATCTTAATTATATTTATGGTAAGGCCATCTATTAATTATCCCAAAGATAGACAGCCTCACTTGTGGAATGAATATGGAATATGACTATGGAATGGCATACATTTTTCCATGCATGTGCGGAACAAGTAAGGAATTAGGAAAAATTGTTTGCAGAGCTGGCTGTGTGGCTGCCCATGGCCACACTGTGTGACTCTGGTAGGTGTGTTGACAAGTATGTATGAGACTTTGGGAGGGAGTGGTGTGTGTGTGGGGTGGGCAGGGGGATATAGCTATATGAAAGTATAATTATCCTTTAAAGAGTAACTCCACTTTTGTTGAGAAAAAAAATCAATCCCCACTTAATATGCATTGCAAGGATTTTAACAAACTTGGTTGCAGATTCCTACCAGTTTCTGTCCTGAGGAAATAGCTGTTTGTTCCAGCCTGTCCTTTCCAAACCAATCCCTGAATGGGAGGATCTGGGTTCATTATAATTAACTATATTGTAGTTATATTAACCCTGAAGGAGTACAGCCAAAAATTAAATTCCTATTGCAAGGATGCCAAAAATTGTACTGGCATCTTAGTGCAGACTTCTCGGAAAATCAGTGAGCCAATCTTAGAAGCAGGAAGTTAAATTTCTTTTTATTGTATTTTTTGGACAGATTTAGAACAGTACAGCAGCTACAGTTTTAAATGGAAAGGCACATTTTAATAGCATTAAATGCAAAATAGCTTGTGCAACAATCACATGTGCTACAATATTTTTGTAAGATTTTTTTCATTTTCCAAGAGGAGTTGCCCTTTAAGGAGGGCAAACTAATGAATGGCATTTCAGTGGTTGCTTTGTGTTACTCCATCTTGCAGTTTATTCTGCACTTACACAAAAAACATAACATCTGTCAAATATTTGATCATATGAATAGGCATACCTGCAAATAAATAAATGAAAATATGTTAACCACTTCTCACTAATTGTATGCATACAGTATACTCTATATGGCAGCATGAACTTTGTATAATGCCACGCTGCCAAAGATATATGTGTATGTTTGTATGTGCTGGAAGTGCACTTGATCGTACACCCTCAGCACATAGACAGAGCTGCCATCAAATAGTTAGAAACAAATTGGATAACTGTGACCTTAGGCACTGCTTATTGCCATGCTAAGGTTAAAGTGGATTAGTGGAAAGGGAAGAATTTAATTAGATAGGTAATTCTTTAATACAAATGGGTGTCTCATTTAAGAATATGTTTCTGCTTTCCCAACACCTTTTATTAATAGATGCTCTAAAACAATATTGATATCACACCAAACATTGAAGTCACAAAGAAGGACTAGATTCCTTTCTTGTCATTTACAGTTGCAGTTACAGGGCAGACACAATCAATGTAAACAGAGCAATGTTTATACTAACCTAAGTCTGTGATGACAGCTCTCATGCACATGAAAAAACAAAACAAAAAGGGCCCATTCACACCAATGCCGATTAATGCACGGCACTGTGCAACACACCTACCATGTGTTACAGTGTGGCAGTTGCCATTCATTTTTATGACACCCCAAATGCACCTCCCAGCTGCAATGTGCTTGGCTGTGCCGCAATGTGTGGTACCTCAAAACCATGTGTTGCATTGCGGTGCTGTTGAAAAAAAGTAGTGCATGCACTACTTTTTTTCAACTACGCTGCCCTAAAAAGTTATATGTGCTAAGTTACTAAGCATCACAAGATGTATTAAAATATCTAATGTGTTTTAAAAGTATAGCTTCTACCTCTAGTTAAAATTATTAATACAGACTTAGGCAAGCATAAGCATAATTATTTGAATTACTGTAAGGAGCAGTGTTCTAATGTATCACTGACTTACATTTGAACAACTCTGCCATCTGCTGTCATAATACTGAGTACATTTTTGCTGACTACTCATTATTAATCATTGGTTTAAACCAGCAAATTTTATCTAGTGGCACTTGCAAGAGCAAATTTACGCACAGAGCATTTTCTTACTCTTGTTATGGCTATCGTGAAATAGAGGGAGTACAGTTATTTAAACTCTGAGGTGGGAGCACAGTTATTTAAACTCTGAGGTGGACATGTTAACTCTGCTTGTTTCATTGATCCTTTTTTTTTGCTAAGCCCTAACTACTGATCACACTCTGGGAAATACTTCCTAACATTAAATCTATAATGTTTCAAGGTATGACTTTTATGTTTTTTTGTTTTGTAATAATTATTTTTTGTTTGAAGAGATAGTCATTAAGTATCAACTAATATCCATTCTCATACGGAATTTATCTGCTCTGGGCATTCATTATTCATTTCTTCTCTATTATATATAACTTTCAAACATGACTTGATTAAAATTGCCTAAAAGAAATCATGTGTATTTAGGATGCCTATTTCGAAAATGTGTGGTCATATTTACGGAAGTCAAGTGTATGCACAAAGCAGAAGCACCCTTATTTTACGTGGCATAAATTACAATTCAGGGACAATACATTTTATAAGTAGAGTGAGAAATGTTTTAAACATTCGATAAAGCTAGTATTACTAATTTAGATTCTATTTCTCATGCAGCTGATTGTATGTTTGAAATTACCATATGTTCACTGGGCAAGAGAAAAAATTATATTCTTTAAGCTCACACGCTGTCAGATTGTTTTCATCCACAATATTTACCAGCCACTTTGTAGTGTGGGGGCTATCTATTTAGATATACAGTAGTTTGAAAAGATTGCTTAAAGTACATGTAAGTCCTAAATGAATAACATTTAGCTTGTTAAAGCACCATGTATCATAAACAATTGTAATATTTTGAAAAATCCTTTGCTGCATCTCACTGTTGCCGAACTACATGCATACACTCCAGTGACTCCTGGGTTGCATTTCACAAGGTGATTTTCCTGATGGTGACAACAGTGGCACATGTCTGTACAATATACTGTATATTGGCACTGTCATCAAAAGCCTGTGTGATAGGATGACAATACAGGAGAGCAGTTGGGAAATGGGACACATCATTGTCACACTTTAGCAAAAAGAGCCTAAACAACGACCTTCATGGTAGAATCACCGTTTTTTTAATTAAAAGCTACAGATTGAAAATAGACCTTTTGGAATTTACATAATCACGATAAAGCTAATATGACATTTTAGTGATTGAGTTTATATATACTTTAGGTAGATTGTATATTGTTGGCAGCTTTTAAAGATAAAATACATTCTGGGTCATGTCTGAACTGTCATTGCTTTCTGGGTCCTGACACATTATAAAATATCAGGCATCATTTCACATGCACTCTGCACAATGTCTCCACTGTGGATTGTGGGTGTACAACGGTGCTTATATGATCATGTTAAAATAGGACTTAGTCTGTGTAAAATAAATATAGCCTTTTCTTACTTGAGGCTGCTTTTTACTAACTGTAGCTATACTATTCTCAGTGGGCATAATTCTGTTACCTGATATATATATATATTAGGGCTGCGTAAATTAACGATTAATCGTTAACATTTTTGTTCGATTAAAATGCTTTTGATTGCTAATGAAAATACTCACCTCTACCGTTGGAGATCCGGTGACGTCATGGACATCGACGTCACCGGACTCCTCCCCCTTCCCCAAGTGGCTCCGTCGGCTAACGAAGGGAAGGGGGGAGGAGTCCAGTGACGATGTCCGTGACGTCAACGGACTCCTCCCCCTTCCCTTCATTAGCCTACGGAGCCACTTGGGCCGGGGAGTTTGCCCAAGAAACTTGTTCTGCCCTATCAATTTTTAAATAGGTTATACTTACATGTAAAGGGAACATCACTGTGCAGCCTGCCAATCGACATCAAACCTTTATTCTACAATCTTCCCAGCTGGTCAGTGTGCCCACAAGTGTGGACCAAACTCCAATTCATAGGCCTATACACATACAGCACAGCAATGAAATAATAAAATGAGCTAGGATCACACTAATCCAGCACGTTATTAATCTCACGTGCCCAACTCAAGCGGCTGCCATATTGAGTGGGGCACGTGAGATTAATAACGTGCTGGATTAGTGTGATCCTAGTTCATTGTATTACTTCATTGCTGTGCTGTATGTGTATAGGCCAATGTAGTTGGAGTTTGGTCCACACTTGTGGGCACACTGACCAGCTGGGAAGATTGTAGAATAAAGGTTTGATGTCGATTGGCAGGCTGCACAGTGATGTTCCCTTTACATGTAAGTATAACCTATTTAAAAATTGATAGGGCAGAACAAGTTTCTTGGGCAAACTCCCCGGCCCAAGTGGCTCCGTAGGCTAATGAAGGGAAGGGGGAGGAGTCCGTTGACGTCCAATGTAGTTGGATCTGTAGGTGTGTTATAATTAATCGAAATTAATCGATTCAATTTTTTTTTGATTAATCGAACACGAAAATTGTAATCATTACCAGCCCCAATATATGTATCTATAGATATATAGATATATATATTGGACCAGAAGATTCCCCACATGTTCTGTTCATATGAAGAAAAAAAATGCACTGTATACTGCTGCACTTGTGATAACACATAAAAAAACAACTGCAGAGCACTTTTTTTTTTTTTAAATCGTTGTGAAACCTTGCTGTCATTTTATAAGTTGCCCTTATTTCTTGCTTGATTTATTAAGTAGGCTTCCCATAAATGTTGCAATGAAATAAACTTCATGCCCAAATGTTAAGCTAAAACTTAAGATGCATGAAAAAAATACTCCAAAGGGGACACATGTTCCTGTGACCGCTCTCTAAAATAGGATATTTTGGCTTGACCTATACTTTAATTCGTTTATTATGAATTAGTTGCTAAGACAGCATATCCTTGCTACCTGGCCAATTGTTTACTTTGAAAAAAACACATGATCAGGTGTTTAAAGTGAACGTAGTAATGCTGATTTACATAAGGATTTGAGAATCTTCACCTAAAAGACTAAACCTTAATTTCAATTATCCATTTGCAGATTTAAAAAAAAAAACGGAATTGGCTTTTCACATGATTGTATTATTAAAGTGAATCACCACACAATTTATTGTGTAAAGATTTTCATCTACTTCAGTTACTATGCTTTACCATATCTCTGAGGGTTTTTATTTATCTAGGCCATGGTAGTAGTAGTTAAGTTAGTCACATTCACCTGGACTTGTTCTGTAATGTTAAAAAACATTTCGCTGCTCAACCAAGAAGCTTCTCAAAGTGAGCATAGCTCAATGTATTTACTAACATTCACTAAATATACACTTTCCCTTTTCGTAAACATTCCCTTTTCTAGGTGACCTACCTCTATTCCCTTAAAAAAACAGCCACAATGTGGATATAGTTGTCAATCCACAATGGAAATTATCATAAAAAGTACTAATATAACCAACTGTTCCTTAAGTTTAGTAATGGTTTACATTAAATATTAACCACTTGAAGTCTGGGGTGTTAAACCCCCTTCCCATCCAGGCCATTTTTCAGTATTCAGCGCTGCGGTACTTTGACATTTATTCCGTCATGCAACACTGTACTGAAATTAATTTTATACCATTTTTTAGGGACAGATAGAGCTTTATTTTGGTGGCATTTAATCACCACTGGGGGTTATATTTTTTACTATATTAAGGAAAAATTACAGAAACAAAAAAAACTGTTTCCCCTATATTAAATTATAAAACATTTATTATTACCCAATTGTTTGGTAAAATATAAGAGTCGTGGTCACATCAGGTAAAAAGCCACCAAACATGTCAAGCCTTAAAATTGCGCGCACGCGCAAAACCTCAAGAGACTACAATACCCAAAATTGGCCATATGCGACGCTTTAAAAGCTTTTGCCGCTCATCAGTTTAGTGTTATCAGTGATTGATGGCCATAAAATGATTGCTCTCATTCTGACGTTCGCGACAATATGTAACATGTGTAGCACAATTGTCGTTTTCACCCGCTGACGCATATTTACGTTTATATGTGCGTAAACGAAGGGGGGGTTTAATTTTTTTATTTGTGACTTTTATTTTTTTTTACTTTTTTATTTATATTTACTTATTTTTTTACACTTATTGTTATTGCTATTACATAGGGGATACAATCCCCCTATATATTAGCAAAGGCACACTGACAGGTCCGCTTTATGGAGACATTATCCCTAGGACCCCTAATGTCACCTGGGCACCCAAAAAGAAGCTGATGAAGCAGAGACGTGCTTTAGCAGCTTTACTCTGGCTGTAGCAGCCAGATGACTGACAGGTGAATGCGGAAGTGATGTAATACACATCACTTCATCATTCACAGCGCGGAGGGAGATCAGCAAGGAGGAAGATGCTGATCTCCCTCCCATCTACCTCCTGAGCCGGTCCCAGGCTGCAGATGGGCTAGCGGATCCTGGGATTGAAGGTGAGGGGTCAGGAGGGGGGGCGGCAGGCGACCAAATCACGCCATACAGCCGATCGGCGGCTATAGAAAATTCCGTCTGGAGACGGCAACCCGCCAATGTGAGTCTGCGGTCCGTCCGTTTTTTCTTACCGGGCGGACGGCAGGAGGTTAATAGTGCGTGCACATCATATCATTTTAAGTATTACTACTTAATATCAATTAGTACATATTCACTTCTCAGAGGGAGAAATCATAAAGAATGAATGTATGTCCGCAATAATTGTCCTTGGAGTAACATCTTCAAAATAAAGGGTCAGCAAAGGGAAAACTATAGGTAAGTAACAAACAAATAAATTAAGGTTAAAAATGGTCTAGTTCACAGGCAGTACACTATAGCTCAAGGCCATAGATAGACACTCCTTTCTGCACAATGTGCCCTATTTCAAGCACAGACATAGTTTAAAGAAGAAGGTTAATTTAAAAAACAATCAAAAGTAAAGTCCATATCAGGTGATAAAGCCACAGTGCCCATTAAGAACAGAATCTAGATATGGCCTGATGTGTTTTCATGAACATTAATTCAAAGCATGTACTTTCATTAAGAATAGTTAATAGAGTTTGAAATAAAAGAAGGTCTGGAATCTTCCACAGTCTAGTCCAGTAATTCAAAGTCTGGATGCTGCTAATGTATGAAAGATGAACAGCCTGTCATCATGTCCCACTTCTGAGGAGATAAAAAGAAAAATGTGTCACATTGGGACATGTCCACCACATGCAAAATAGTGTATCTTTATTTTCACAACCTTTCGAACATGTTTCATGCTAATGCAAAACTATATTAGCCATTCTTGATAAGGTATAATGCTAATTGAGTAAATATTTTCAGTGCTAACGTTCAGTGAAATGCTTTGCAAAACCATATACAGGGTCTTGACTACTGTTTCTCTGTGAACGTGGTATCGAAGTCATCTTCCCATCACAGCATGGATTTCATCTCGATAAAGCCATTATGACAGGTGAGGAACATATAGAAAGAGGAAATACCTCTAATCTTTGAGATTAGGCTGTTTATAGTATGAGAAGACATGGGGAGATATTTAACACGTGAGAGAGATGTGGAATGCAATGTTGCATTTGTAAACATTTCAAGAAATCCCTGTATGAAAGATCATATTTCAATTACATTTGCAAAGCAGTCAAATGTGTTACCCTCAAACAAATCACTTGGTTTTGTTACACTAGCCACTATCCAATTGTCCAAGCATATATCAGGAACCAGCACTAAAAAAAATGTAACTGGTAATTCTATTATTTGTTTTAAAGAAGGTTGTCCCCTGCTTTTGTGTGAAATTTGCCAAGTCTCAAGTTCACCAGTGTAAACTTGGGGTCAAGAAGAAAGGCTTCTGATAGAATTTCCTGAAAATGCAACTTCCATGTGGACCCATCTTTTTGTACACCTTATGTTCCACCAGTGTTGTAACAAATCTAGTGTAGTGACTTTATGGTAGTTTTTAGGATGTTGGGAGCCCCTATACCACATCATTTTTGTGTGTGTACAGTAGATTCCTATTAAATCTTGCCCTTGACAGTTAAAATGATATATACCAGATTCGATTTTAAGTGAAAATTATTTAGGTAGAGGCATAACAACAACAAAGTAAGTAAAAACATTATTTAGAGATTCATTATGTTTACAATGGCAATCCAGCCCAGAATACAAAAAGATAGCCAAAGTCTTTATACCACTGATGAATCTGAAATATCAAAGGCAGGTAGCTACAAGAAAATATATGTTTACACAGGTAAGAAATTTGAATACCCTGGTATGGGACACACTAATCAACCCAATATGGAAAGTCACCGTTTTTTTTTATGACCAGTATCAGCGATACCTGGGTTTGGTATAATAGATTTAAGGGGCTATTCACAAAAGGGTGAAGAGTTTTGAGAAGGCAGGATAAGTGAACAATCTAGGACAACATAGCTGAAGTAAAACGTGAGATGAATTGGAGAATTTTTCCAAATGATCTATGTTGGCCTAGATTTCCCATTTCTGCTGCCTTATCCAATCTCTTCACCCTTTTGTGAATAGTCCCTTTAGAGTCTTTAGTTTTATCAAATTAAATATTGCCAAACTCCAATAGGGCCTATTGTGCAGCTTGATTAGAGAACTGCGCATCCATGGGGGTCAAGATGACATTGTAGGCATAAAGGCCTATAGTATGAGATTCACCTCCTAATCATAATGCTATGTATATTTGTAGTGGAACAGCTAACAGTTAACCATAGGTGTAAGTTTTGGCACTTGGTGCAGAATAGAGAGCCATGATTGCGGTTTATATATTTGTTAGGTATTCCTAGTGTACCCTATCAAACACCTTCTCTGCTCAATTCCATTTCACATGCTGTATTAGACTTAGAAAACATCAGGTCACATCTATTGCAAACAAAGCCCATCTGATCCACTTTCACCAGTAGTGGGAGGAGTTTGTAGATACGTGAAGCTAGGATCTTACAATAAAGCTTAACATCCACATTCAAGAGAGAAATAGGATGTAAATTAGCAGGATCAGTAATAGGTTTGGGTGGCCTGTCAATTGTCACTATAATAGACTCTTAATTCTTGGTAGGAAATCTAACCCCTTGCACTGCTACATTGACATTGTTTTCTAAATCAGGGACAAGCTGTTTCTCAAAGGTTTTATAGTATTTATTACTAAATCCATCTGCTCTAGGGGATTTCCCTAAGGGAAAATATTTAATGGCAGTTAGGATTTTAGCTGTCATGATAGAACTAGAAACATTTAGTTGCTGTTCTGTCATAAGCTGAGGAAGTTGGTATGTATGGCCATCTAATTTAACCACTTGCTGTCTGGTCATTTTCTTACTATTTGCGCACACATGATAAAATATAAACTTTTGTCTAGAAAACAGATTCAAACCCCCAAATAATGATACATGTTCTGAAAGCAGAGGTCCTGTAGAATAAAAAAATGCTAGTTGCAATTTATGTTGCACGGTATTTGCGCAAATGTTTATTGAACCAGTATCTTTAGGATAAAATAAACTAAATTAAAATTTAGTGCACACAAACATATTATAATACCCACTTTTTTGGTAAAATATGAAAGACAGGGTCACGTCGGGTAAATAAATACTAAACATGTCAAGCCTTAAAATTGCGTTCGCCCATGAAGCCGCAAAAAACTTAAATACCCCAAATTTCCCAGAGGGAACAATTTAAACGCTTTTACCACTCATCAGTTTAGTGCTAACAGTGATGAATGGCTATAGTTGCTTGGAGACCCACCGTGTCAGTCCTGAGCGCCGCATGGGGATAGCGGAGCCCGGGGAAACCGACGCCGGCCCCGGCGGGGGGGAGGGGAGGGCGACGCGCGGTACAAACGATACGGTGCCTGTATGGACGCCGGATCGCTTGTACATTAACAGCCATCGCTGGCTGTTAAATATGACACCAAGAACACGGCTGCTGCAGCAGCCGTGTTCTTGTTTTAACCTCTTCTGCAGGCCGCCGTCTATAGATGTATTGTGGCCCGGAAGTGGTTAAGATTGTATGGAGAAAAGTAAACATCCTTAAATTCATTTGCAATGTTCTCTGCGCTAGTACCTAGTTTGGTCACAAAATAGAGATTTTTTTGTAGACCTGCAGTGTTTAATCTAGCCAGATATGCTGCAGCTTTGTTTGCCTGCAAATATTTGTTGATTCTCAGCCTTTCAAGTAAGTAGTCAAATTGACTTAACAACATTTGGCTAAGCTGTTGTCAAAGTGACCTACAATAGTGGTGTGGGTGGTTTGGGACTTATTTGAGCACTCTAGAGAGGTGAGCTATTAAGTGAGCACATCAACTGTCTAGAGCCATCTTTTCTTTTTATGCAAAGTGAATTTGAGCAAAATGTCCCTCATGTAAGCATTATAGGAGGTCCATAAAACAAAATCACTAATGGCATTAGTAGAATTACTATGAAAGAAACTCTCTAGTTCAGCCTAAACGTGTGAGGGGAATGAGGGTTCATTTAGGATAGACATTGACAGGGCTTTTCACTAAAGGGTGAAGAGTGTGGAGAAGGCAGGAGAAGTGAAAAATCAAGGACAACATTTTGGACTGGAACTGGAAACTGGAAAGTGAGCTGAATTGGAGAATTTTCCAAATCAGCTATGTTGTCCTAGATTGTTCACTTCTTTTGCCTTCTCCAAACCCTTTACCCTTCAGTGAATAGCCTTTTCAGTCTCCATAGACCAGGCAATATCATTAAATTAGTCTTCTGGTTTTCCAAGGTCACTGGGGCATGGTCAGACCAAGTCACCGTGCCAATTAAAAAGTGAATTAAAATCAACAGGGGATCTTTATCTATTAGAAATAAATATATTCTGAAATAGTGGAGAGGAGAAAAAAGTATAGTCTCTCTGCTAGCAATTTGGCATTGTAAAACATTTTTATGGCCATGATAAATCTAGGCATTTGCTTTTTTGTTAGAATAAGGCATGAAAATAACAATACCTGAGAAAAGCTGCTACACATACAGTAAGAAGTAAGGAGTTATTTCATGGTTGCAATATACTTGTGTCCAGACCAAAAGATTAGAATTAGAATTATCCCAACAAAAGAAGCAAATACTTACCTGTCCCACACAGCTTGACAACTATAGGTTGAAGAAACTTGATCAAAATCTTCAGTATTATTTTTATTGTTGTTATTCGGGATTTATTTAGCGGCAACAGTGTACTTAGCACTTTACAAAATGGAAAAGGACAGTACAGTTACAATACAATTTCAATACAAGAGGGTTAAGAGGGTCCTGCTCATAATCTAGTAGGGGTAAGTAATACAAAATGTGATAATTGTGGGGGATGATGAGCATCTGGAAGACTTCACATGTCTGGTCTTCCATGGCGCATTGTGGTGCCTTCTGCCAGCTCCTACATCACTATTGTGTCCTGCAATGATGTGGAGAGCATTGCAGAAAACCAGAGAGTGAAATAAGGAACTCTAGCATCTGACACTCCTGAAAGTGTTAAATGCATTAGATCTTTGAGATTATATCTTTAACCTACTGTGAGTTTGATGGCTTGGGCAGCGCAACAGGTAAATTTGAATTGCTTGCTCTGCATGATTGCTTTTTAGGTGTTAAAGGTATCAATAGAATGTCTTTAAATTAATGGGTGGCCTAGGTGAAACCAGATGTCCTGAAACATATAGAGAGTTGGTCACAAAGCTGCCGATGTGAGACGGTGTTCAGCTATTCACTTCAGACTTGTACAGCTGATTTCAGCCGTACATCGGCTTGCTGCGGCTGGCTTCGAGTCGGCCGAACATGCTCATGTTCAGCTGACCCAAAGTGCAGAAGGAGTTCGACTCAGCCGAGCCTAACCTCTGGCAGGCTACTCGCTGCTGTTCGGCCTATTCTCATAGGGGCCGAACAGCAGTGAGTGAATAGCCGAAAGCTGCCCAACTTCATTCGGCTCGGCTATTCTGCTAGGTACCTCCGTGGTACCAAGCAGAATAGAAAAACTGTTTAAAAAAATAGAACACGATTGGGCGGAGCTAGCAGTGACATCTAGCTCCGCCCAACTGTTTTCTATTGGCCGGGACCAGCTGTCATTACAATGAGAGCTCTGCAGAGCTGGCGGTGATATCAAAGCTGGCTTCGCTAAGCTCTCATTGTAATGACCAGTGACGTGCGGTACCTCTTGCTTGGGGTAAGGCACCCCCCCACCGGTCGAAGCCCCGCAGGCTGAAGCTCCACCTCCTGTCTACCGAAGCTCCGCCCTGCCGGACAAAGCCCCTCCCCCAACTTATCCCCGAGCTAGTGTAAAGGAGGAAGGGAGGAGACAGGGAGGAGCCTCCCTGTCCCTCACTTGCTCCTCACTGCTGAGGCTCTGTGTAACCTGTTAGATGCCGATCTGAATGGAGAAAAAGCTGTCGGCTTCAGGCATGAAGCTGACAGCTTTTTCCTCAATAATTCTAGGTGAGGCTCTGCCTCACCTGCCTCCCCTGACCGCACGTCCCTGGTAATGACAGTTCAGCGTCCCCTGGTTAACTGGTAACCAGGGGGTGCTGAACTGGCATTACACACTGAGAACTTGGAGCCACCGTGATATCAGATCACAGCATTAGCATTAGCTCCCTGTTATCTGCTGATTCCCCTGCTATGTTTTTTTTCTATTATTTTAAAAGCTGCCTCAGGCTGTCAGAGTAAAGACATAAAAAAACAACAAATAGCATAGGAATGAATAGCTAGGCTGCTATTGGCCATTTCAAATTGGAATAGCCAATAGTAGGCTGGCTATTGCAGCATGAGGCAGCTGTCAAAATAAAATAAGAAAAAAAAAACATAGCAGGGAAATCAGCAGATAACAGGGAGCTAATGCTTCCCCTGTTATCTGATGCTTTTTTTTTCTTTGTATTCAAACAGCAGCCGCAAAAAAAATTAAAATAAACAGGGAGTCGGCCGATATCAGGGGGGAGACAGGCTAGGACTGGTCAGGGCATTTTTTTATTTTTAAATGGGGGTCCTTCCTAACATTTATAACGTTTGGGAGGAGGACCCCCCACACTGTGTTTATTTATTTGTTTACATATTGCGGAGAGAACAGTCTGCTTAGGCAGACTGTTCTCCCCACTTCGGCTGTGTGTTAAACTCAGTCAAGCTGAAGCATAGCCCATACAGCAGCCTTTCGGTTCCACTGAACCGAAGGGCTCCAGCAGTCGAAGCGACCCAAAAGGATTAGCCGAAGGTTTGGCTTAATCCTTTGGCTCCCTGGTGAATAACCCTCATAGTGTTTCCTATTTTTCAATATTGTCTGAAGTATGACTATAAAAATGTGACTGTAGGTTGGCCAGTTCACAGACAATTTCACTGCTTGAAGATGCCTTACGAAGTCTGCTAGTTATTCTGCAATAGCAGAAAGATGTTTCAGATTAATTATATATCTTTGTTAGTGTAAATTGTGTTTAATTTTTCAGGAGGTAAACCATTTAATAAAGTGATCTTCATAGACATATTAGAAAAATAAACCAGTATTAGTCTTATTTTAAGAAAATATGAAAGTGTTAAAGTAATATTAAAGTCAAAAGGTTTTCAACTATTTGCCGTCCACCCATTGTAAATAAATGGGGAAACGGCAACCTCTTCCCGGTGGGGGTACGTACCTGCGTAATTTTTTTAAAGCATGCGTGAGCAGAATCCGGCTGTTATATACAAGCGTTTGGGCGGCTCTACAGCCGTCCTATCGCTTGTATGACAACAAACAGCATGCACCCCCCTCTGCTGTCACGCTCCCCCCTCCAATACTGCTGGTTATCCCCAGCTCCACTGTTTCCCCTGTGGGCCCAGGACCAGCACAGCAGCTGTTTACAGTGATAAAAGAGGAGAGATCATCAATCTCCTACTTGCGGATTCTCTTCCTCTCTAAAGGCGGAGGTGATGTGTATTTAGCTGTCATTTCTCTGGCTGATATAGCTAGAGAAGAAGCTAGTGAAGCAGATCTCTGCTTTATCAGCCTCTTTGGGGGTCCCTTGGTGACAGGGGTCTTCGGGACCCCTGATGTCTCCATAAAGAGGACCTGTAACTGTATATTTGTTATCACATAGGGGGCTTGTTATCCCCCAATGTTATAGCAATAAAGTTAAGTGTCCCCCGCCCTGCGTGCATGCACATATAAACATAAATACGCATCAGGTGCACCTACATGCAAAAACAACTATTACGCCACACATGTTACATATCACCACGTACGTCAGCTTGCGAGAAATAATTTTAGGGCCATTAATTACTGATAACACTAAACTGATGAGCGGTAAAAGCTTTTAAAGCATCTCCTATGGCCAATTGTAGATATGGAAGTTTTTTGTATCCTTGCAGATGCAAACAGTTTAAAAGCTTGACATGTTTGGCGTTTATTTACCCAACATGACCTTATCTTTTATATTTTATCAAACAATTGGGTACTAATAAATGTTTTACAACGTAACGCAGGTTTTATTCTAATTTTCTGGACTTTTTTCAACATATTTGAAAAAATAAAAACCCCAGTGGTCATTAAATACCACCAAAAGAAAGCTCTATCTGTCCCCAAAAAAGTATATAAATTATTTTTAATGCTGGTTAAATCACTAACAATGGATGCTGCTCCTTGATCTTTATAGGCTTTAGTTTCCTGCAGAATCAGTTTGTGCCCTGAGCACTGGCCCTGATATTCTATTTTAGGGTGGCTTCTCTCTCTTGCTGGGTCCTATGGTGACACCATTTTGTGTGCTAGTAAGCTGTGTGTGACTCCACAAATTGACAGACACAGCAAGGCAATCCACTCCCCTTCTGCCTGCTCTCTTCCCCCTCCTCTAAGCTAGTAGATGGACCGTTGTTGGACAATGTTCTGTCCCTTGTGATCTTGTACTGAGCAGGGAAGGTAAGATTGTTGGAGCTGTTTAGAAACATGATGACTGTAAGTGCTTGAGTGAAAATGTAGAAGAAATACTTTGCTGGGCAATGTATATTTGTTTGATATAGATTCAATATTGAAAAAAAGATTGAAAGTTTAAAATGAAACAGTGTAATATGAACTGTCGGTATTCAAGGACATCTGTTTCAACTAGTTAGTCTTTCTGTCACAGTCAGTGTGTGCAGGATTAATGGCAGATGATCTGCTGTAAGTTAATACTTAACAAATACACTACACAGCAGACATACTTGTTAAAAGACATCTATATTCAAAGTATAAAAGTCCTTTCTGAGTAATGCTGCTTGCAAACAAGACTCTTCTGATTTCAGTTTGCATATCTTTGTTGAATATGGCTGAAGCTGTCATTGTTTGATTTATAAAATAGCTTTTAGAGGTAGAACTATATTTCAAAAGTTCTAATGGACCACCTGTTATTCCTGGCACTCAAACTATATCTATTTTTGACAGAGGAAAAATGTGTTCTAATTTTAGCTACATGTA
>NW_017306949.1:526106-556105 GCF_000935625.1 Nanorana parkeri | reverse complement strand
GATATATATATATATATATATATATAAATATCAAATTTTACAAGCTTTTAACATGCTAAAATAAAATCTTTTAATCTTTTGAAATATTCTAAAAGGTTGATAGTTTCACTTTTAATAACCTGCAGTTGCATTTTAAATCCCTTTAATATCTTCATATTTGAGAAGGGATTATCAGCACTTATTAAAAAAAAAGTCTCTGCTTGTTCTGAATTATTCTTTAGTTATTCCCACAAGTGACATCTAAAAAGCTTTACCAATTATAATTTTAGATAAAATGCAAATCATTTGGAAAATGTAGAACAGTGGATTAATGTTTTAGTAAGCAGAGAGTTGATATGGAAAACATCAAGAGAGAAATCATCATTTTGTTCACCTGGTGTTCTTTGTAACTGTGAGTATATTTGTTCATTTTTCACATGTACACATTGACTAATATAATTTGTCACAACACGCCCTGCATTGTAGCATCATCCCAGAAATTTTTTTTGTTTTGCCATATTTGAGAATTTAATCACAATATGACCATATAGAAAAATGTATCAAAGGTTTAAATCTGAAGATAATGACTTTGCCAATGGTGGTAGACAGCCATGGATTCTCATTGGGGGAGGTTCAAGCAGCTGACTGTAACCTGAAGGCTCTAAGAAACCCATGTCTTCTGTGCCACGGTTACCCCTAAGGATAGAATAGAAATCCGCAAAAATCTTTGCCAAGGTACTATGGTAATTGCTTTTACTCCCTTTCTTCTCCACTGTGGCTGATATACCTGAAAAATCATCAGGACCAGCTGCCGGTTTAATTACTAGGTCCCATACTGTAGTACAGAAGCACTGCCTGCTAATAGAGATGAGTGAACTTAGCAAAGTTTGGTTCACTCATGGTACACCCAACACTTGACAAAATCCATGAACCCCTTTTCTGGCCTTTTTCAAAGCCACTTTGCAAGCTACTGTTACAAAAACAGCAAAAGGGCATGAGTTGTTGGGCCCTGTCATAGGGGACATGTGCCAATGCAAATAAAAAAAAAATACATTTCAGTGGGGAGAGGGTATTTTAACGATGCCCAATTTATTTTAATAACATGATTAAGAATGCCCTAAACTTTCACATGAAGTGGTGCCCACTTTTGATTTGCTCTAGCAAAAATGATGTTTAGAATTTAAAAATGGATTTAGAGGGGGACCCCATAGGGGTCTCCTATGCATTGGATCCCTCATCTGAGTATGCAGATTGGCTGGCCAAAAAAGTGGGGAAGCGGGGCACCAAGCATGTGGCCCCCTCCTACTGAGCCATACCATGCCACATATCCTCAACTTCGACATGATACCTTGCTATGGGGGTCTCTTTGCAAGGCACCTGGTCCTCATGTTGATGGGAAAAAGAGCCTCATCCATATATCTCTGGCCTGGTGGACGTTGTTGTTTGCAGGGGGGGACTTATCAAAATCTGAAAGCCCTCTTTAGGATAAGGGAGGCCCAAGCTATCTGACCCCCCCCCCTGCATGAATGAGTAACTGGTCCATCCCCCTTGTTGTTCTTTCACACAAAAAACTGCAAAGCCAATCAACATAAAAAACTTTTACAAACTATGTTATGAAGAAAAATAATGTTCCATGATGTAAATCTAACACCAATCATGATGTTCAGTGATGTAGATCCAACATCAATTAAGGTGAATGGTGATGACACACACCAATGATCAAAGATGAACAGTGACGACACACGCCAATAATCCTCTCCCACTGATATTCTCATCAGAAATTACAGCTCTCCAACCATGTTCTAAATAACAACAAACCAGTTCAGTATCTCAAGTGATACCAGTTCCCAAATATGGTCAATTACATTGGCCAGGTTCCCTGGAGCTGCTATTTTAGTTCAGCAGCACCAGGGAAAGGTGATTTGGGACAGGAATCCAGCGGGAGAGGATTATTAGCACCGGCCAATGTGTTTGTCAGCAGATGGATTTACATCTTCATTTTCAGGGGTCCCTCTTGGTAAAGTACCCTCTCCATGTTAAGGGCATATGGCCTGGTATATTTCAGTGGGGGGGGCACACATTTACTCTACTTTTATTTCCTGGCCAGCCAGGCTGCATTCCTAGATAAAGGGCTGGTATGGAATTTGGGAGATACCCTTTTTTGTTTTTTTGCTTGGGGTCCCCCTACAAATCTATACTAGATTCCTATCAAGGATAAGATTTAGTTTTTCAAGAAATGCTCTTGATGGTTATCATTTTAAGCAGTTCTCTGCTCCATTCTTCTGCTGATGTGACTATGACTGTGTAATTTTCCTCTTTTAAATAGAAGAACAATTCAACTCTCACACAAAACATAATGCAAATATATAATGCAACAGGCGTGCATTGTTTCTTACAAAGTGAGACTGTAGAGGTTTTAGGTCCATTTTAACCTTTTTTAAATTTTCAAGTTTTTAAACTTTTTTTTAGCTTTTATCTTACCATCGGTGTGTGAATGTGTATATAAACTTTTAATAGACATTTCAATTTTGACAAAAGATTCTCAAATTAACGGCTTATGTCCTCCTCCTTCCATCAATCCGTGTCTTTAAATTTGGGACTGCCAAATGTAAACAGGCACTGTTGTGAGAATAACATGCTAAAAGGAGTCAAGAGCTCCATCCTCTGACTGGATAAATAAGCCATTCATATGCATAATGTATTCATATGCCATTTTTTTTTAATTTTCCTGACTAAAGAAAGGGAAAAATATTTTTAAAGTATTCATTGTTTTAGTCCTGACTATAATAAATGTATAAAATATATACAAAACCCATATACATTGCCTCCAGCCCTCTTCTGGCACTTACAGTAACTCTATTACTTCCTTTCTACTTTCTTTCCTCCTTCCCTGGCACCCTCCCTCCTTCCTTTCTTTTCGTGAACACTTATATTACACTGTATTTTAAACTTTTTATTTAGTATGTTTATACAGTATATCTAATGTGATGTAAAAGAAAAGGCAGTTGATACTGCAGCAGGAAAATAAGTAAAGTTGTGCAAGAAGTAGTCCTACAGCTATTTTATTCACAGCATGAAATAACGGACTTAGAAATGTGAAATGTACTACCAGTTATAAAATTGTTCATTCCATGATCATATTTTTGATGCAATAACACACAAAAAATGAATTGACATGCATCTCCTGCATATAATGAACAATCTCATGCTTTGTGCAAATACAGTATGTGGCACCACTGCCTTTTAAAGAATGAGTATTAAAAATTCCAGCAGAGCTTGTGGTACTGATCTCTTTAGAAAGCATTCAGCTGTTAAGATGTAAGAAGAGGCTTCAGTGATCAACTCTGTAATACTGTTTCCAACTGCTCATCGCTTCCCATGAGCTGCATGCAGTGGAGGCTGGTACAAAAGCTACCAGAGCAGTAATGAACAGTAGTAAAGGACAAACAAAGGGAGGAGATTCCTGTGCAGCTACCATGGTTACAGGTTTTATATAGCAATATTTAAAGATCATTTATGTGTCCGTTTGGTATTCTAAGATAGATAGATAGATAGATAGAAAAATAATTTTGTGGAGGGACAAACTGAGCATCCTCTTGTTGTTAACATACAGTGCTTCTAGATCTGTAACCCTTTGTTATGACAAAGAAAGTTCAAATCGAGTTTACAATTGATAATGAATTCAGCCAGCGCAGTATACTATAAGAGGAGGGATTATGTTGAAGGAACAGAAATGGAGGGAAATCTCCTCTCATCCAAAAAAGACACAGCATTGTGAAAAAGAATTTTTAATTCAGCAATACTCTTTTTATCATAAAAAAAGATTTCAGTGGCTCATCATCACCATCTATGTCAGACCTACAACAAAACTTAGGCCTAAGATTTAGGCCTTAGGCAACAGTTAACACAGGGTTTTTTTCTACCATTTCTACATTCTGCTTTTTAAACATTCTAGCAGCCTTTCAATTTTTTTTTGTTTGGCAGTCTGTCTAAATTCAATCACAGTTTTCATCTAATCTAAGTCCAACAAATAATCAAAATTGACCACCCCCCTTAGCTGATACCTTAGCTGATACCACCCCTCCCTGCTCCCCTATTTTACCTCCTCCCTCTTCGAAGCTAGTAGATGGACAGTTGTTGGAGACTGTTCTGATCCATGTGATCTTGTACTGTACAAGAAGTTCAGGAAAGTGGAGCTTAGACAGTTGGAGCCAGCTGCTTTGAAAGATGATAAATGTAATAGATTGGCCAAACAAATGAAAAAAATACTTTGTTGGGCAATTTATATTTGTTTGGTCTGGGTTAATTATTGAAAAAAGTTTGAGGGTTTAATACTACTTTAAGGTAAATATTATTTCATCCATTAGACAAAACAAACATTAAATCCTTTTTCAGCACAGAGAGGGCCTTTTAGCCATATCCATTTTCTATATCAATATCCAACCAATGAATTGATGATAAAATAGCTGGCAATTGTTTGATGCAATCTGGAGCTATTCATAGACATCATGCTAATTGTCCAGTCAGAAAAAAATCAGCAAGCTGGGTTACCAGTTATCGGTCTGGTGTATATGTGCACTTTGTAAATTAAAATTTACAAAGTTAAGTCTTTTCCCCATAGTTCTCCTTAGGGTTAGACACAAACTAGCGTCCTCCCGTCACCCTTGGCTCAGTATACCGCGAGCTGTAGCTCGCAGTATACTGAGACGCTGCCATATACCGCGAGCAGCTGCTTGTGGTATACTGAGATGCCGCAGCTGAAGCGGATCCCGACAATTGTGCCGGGATCCACCCAGCTGCGTGACTGACAGCTGGCCCTGCCTATCTAGAGGCAGAGCCAGCTGTAACCGCCCGTCCAGTCATCGCTGGCGGATCAGAGCAGGGAGGGGGGAATCCAGCCCCTCCCCGGTCACCGCAGAGAGCCGTGACAGGATCGAGAGGTGAGCGAACGCCAGTATGTGTTCACTCACCTCCCGATCTACTGAGCTGACCTGTGACAGTCTCATTGTCACAGGTCGGCTAGACCATAACCTAAAATTGGTGGAAAAAAAATTCCAGCACAAGGTGCGAAGGGGGTTCTTCACAGTAAGATCAGTTAGGGTCTGGAACTCACTGCCACAGGCGGTGATTTCAGCAAATAATGTGGAATTGTTCAAGAAACTTTTGGACGATTTCTTAAGGGACCGTAATATACAGGGGTACGGGTACTCCTAGAATGAGATCCTAATAGGTTGGACTTGATGGACTAATGTCTTTATTCAACCTCAAATACTATGTAACTATGAGGTGAGTGAAAAGCACTCACCTCATAGTTCTCCTTTAAGTATGATCACATATAGTATCCAAGACCACTGTTTGGTCTTTCTCATATTCAATAAATGAGACTGTCACAGGTCGGCTCAGTAGATCGGGAGGTGAGCAAACACATACCGGCTTTGCTCGCCTCTCGATCCTGTCACGGCTCTCTGCCGTGACAGGGGGAGGGGCTGGATTCCCCTCTCCTATCTGCCAGCGCTGAATGGCGGAACGGACGGGGAGGGGGCGGGTACAGCTGGCTCTGCCTCTAGATAGGCAGAGCCAGCTGTCACTCACGCAGCTGGGCAGATCCCGTCATCTACGTCGGGATCCGCTCCGGATGCGGCGTCTCAGTATACCGCGAGCTGTAGCTCGTGGTATACTGAGCTTAGGGTAACGGGAGGACGCTAGTTTGTGTCCTCCCGTTACCCTAAGGAGAACTATGGGGAAAAACACTGACCCCATAGTTCTCCTTTAAGAAAGATATGAGCAACATTTTTTATATTGTTTAGTGTTTGTATATACCATGGTTTTTAACTATTTATATCTAAATTATGTTTTGTAATGCTGCTACATGAGCTAAGACCCATTACCTTATTAGAAATGTTTGTATAATCTGTGGGGCTGATTTATTAAAGACATATAAGCTGTTTGCTTTGTGAGGGAATTTGACCTTTGCTAAGAAATTTTCCCTTAGCTTAGTGAATGAGGTGAAGCTCTGCTAACATTCCATCAGTCAGTCATGTGCAAGTAAAAATACTGTTCTTTTATTTTGCTTGCTCATGACTGGGTATTCTTTGCAAAGTGAATTTCCACCACATTTACTAAGCTAAGGGAAAATGATCTTGCAAAGTAAAAAATCCCTTTCATAGTGAACAGTTTATTTGCTTTTAGTAAATCAACTCCAGTTAATCAGGTTACAATTTGGTTGCAGTTATGACTAATTATACTGTGGGTATCCAAATCCTATAAGCTTGACAAGAGTGCAGCTTTAAATCATAAAATAATTAATCCCCACACAGCTACCTCCTCGTGTATCATTTCCCCTCCTCTTTTAGATTGTAAGCCCTCAGGGGCAGGGCCTCCTTACCACCTTGTCTTGAATTGTATTGTAATTGTAATGTCTTCCTTATATTGTAAAGCGCTGCGCAAACTGTTGGTGCTATATAAATACTATGTAATAATAATAATAATAATAAATCAACAATAGTCATTTGTGTGCTCAGTTATTTAACCCTAACACTGACTACAGGGCATCATGGACCCATCACAACGTCACCTTGAACTCAAAGTACATTGATGCAGAGAATGGAGCTGATGTCATTACATCAGCAATGCTCTTTGTGTAATTGAGGACTAACCAACACCAGAGAAAAGGTAAAGTGGCATCATGGATCCATCAAAGGGTCAAAGGGTACATGGCTAGCCAGAAGACATCAGAAAAGCTAAGTACAAAAATTCATTTCAGCTGGGTTCTCCCATGGCGATTTTTAAAACATTCCAGCAACACATTTGCATTTTGATGCTTATGTGAGTCCTGAAAAGATATGTAAACTATTTAAAATGTAACCTGTACAAACAGAATCTATTTATATAGCTACAAATAATCTGTCTTGAATTCTAGAGGCAGATAGTTTTCCTTATATTAAATTTGTATCAATAAGTCAGCATATAAATCAGATGGAAAATCTAATGGCAATAAAAAAAATAAAAAAGGAGAGCTAAATATAGTGATCTTGGCTAAACAATAATCTATTAAAGTATTAATAAAGGAGATTCATTGGCTATAATTTCAATACTAGGAGTCACTTAAAAATACCATTGTTTTATCTTAAGAAAAGACAGTTTAAAAATCTAACGGCTTTGTATATTGTATTAAGGCCTCAAGTGTTGAAGCAAATATAACCAGTAGGAACCAGAAAGTCATAAATCAATGGGCCATTCAGTAGATTTTTGTTAAGAATGCTGACACTGAAATGACATCATCATAATGATAACAAAGCAGCAATGTTTCATTGAAATACTTTGCTGTAAGCATTTTATGCAAAAGAAGGAGAACATAAAAAAAAATCATTGGGAAAAAAACGACAAATAAATTTAATGAGCATTGTGAAAAGATTTATAGAAAGTCAAATGAGATAAGATGTGCTCACAGATAAGTGAAACAGAAACATTAGATTAATCAAATCTAAAGCAGTGTTGAGTCTAAGAAGAATAAAGAGGATAATATACGAAGCAGGGAGGAAAAAAAAACAAGGTCATTGGAAATGGCATGGATTATGCAAAATAGAAATCCTAATTACAGTAAAAGTAGATTTAAAATGTAAATAAGAAAAAAAATCTATACCAAATGAAAATATTTGTAAATTGATAACACTTTGAGAATTTGTAATTTACAGTATATGTGTATGTAATATAGTTTTAACATAAAACTAACTCCAGCTGATAAAAAAATACACAAATGAATGCAGTTGTATAATAATTAATACACCATTACACATATTATTGTACTGCAAGCAGTATAAATGCTGGAATCTGGCCTAGTATCAGCCACCTGCAGTCCCTGTACAGCAAACCTCAGAAAGGTGTGAGGGAGAAGCAACACTGTATTTTTGCCAACAATTTGATTAATTCAACTAAAAATTGAGCCCAAGTGGCCAGTTGCAAGCTCTTTACGGGCTTAAGCCCTCAATCTTGTGTGTGCTAGTCCATGAACTGACAGGAATAGGAACCAAAAACATTCATGATGTACTGATAGTACTAAGCATATTAGGAGTTTGTGGATGTTTAATTTACCTCAATAGTAGATTTATTGCACTGGGGACACCAGGATGTTTTCAATGTATGGCCCACTGCCTGTTTTAATTTGATCATTTATAAGAATTTGTATACACAGACTTTGGTGTTTTTGTCTTTTGACTTAAGTTTGCAAAACAATCCTGCAGGATTTAAAATGTAGTGTTTGAATTGGATCATCTGCAATGGTACTATATGAAAATTACTCATATGATTGTGTTAGATAATATCGAAACAAAGCTTCCTGGTACAGGAATTATTGCATATGTATTACATATGATTGTTTCATTGTCTTAAAGCTGAACACCAGCAAAATATAAAAACATGAAGCTCTGTATCCATTCATATACCATTAAATGCATTTTAATATGCACAGCGTAAGTGCCTGAATTTCACTTGATATCAGGCCCTTTTGCAGTCTATTGTACAACAGAGCTCAGTCTGGGGAGGGAAAAGCAGCAGGGGGAGGCAATCAATTGTTCTGCAGTGCAATGAATCTGCAGGGAATCTGCTGCCTAATATAATCATGGATCCAAAGCAGCATGGATTTACGATTTACTGGGGACAGATTATGCCAGACTAGTCTGACTGAATTGTTTAACTGTATCACAAAGGATTTGGATTAAGGTGGTGCTGCAGACAGGCATACGCATAGCCTAACTTGATTTCAGCATCTCATAC
Organism: Nanorana parkeri; assembly: GCF_000935625.1. Taxonomy (NCBI): domain Eukaryota; kingdom Metazoa; phylum Chordata; class Amphibia; order Anura; family Dicroglossidae; genus Nanorana; species Nanorana parkeri. Next base: position 547,354 of record NW_017306949.1, on the reverse strand, counting down.
AGTTCAACATAATGATCTCTTTAAGAAGTTATGCAACGTAGGACTTAACCCCTAGGTTGCTCAGTGGACCTGAAATTGGCTGAAGGACAGGTGTTAGAGTGTCTGAAGGATAAATCATATCAGGAGAGACTGCAGGAACTTAATATGTACAGCCTGGAGGTGTCTGGGGTGTCAAGGTTCAGTAGGGCATTATTTTTAATATGGAGCTTAGATCAAGAACACAGGAACATGACCTCAAATTAGCAGTAGAAAAGTTGAAAACTAAGGTTTGTTTTTTTTATTTTATTTTTTAACCAAAATAGCAGTTGATGCTTGGAATAGACTTTCAAATAGTAGTGAGTTAGCCAGCATTAAAGTGGCAAGCTGTAAAGAAGCTTGGGATGTTTCTATGTAAGGAATATGATAATAAGAGAAGAAAGCAGAGTGACATGGAGATGAGCACATCAGTGTGCTGCTTCTTACTCTGCCCAGTCGCAGGGTGAGGTTTACTGTAGGTGCAGACCTGTAGGTTTCTCCTCTCCTGCCAGACTGGGCTGAGCTGTGTGGTAGAGCTGTGTAAATATCAAGACTGGATAACATGAAATACAGATTCTTTGGCAGGTATAACAGCTGTCATATATGTATGCATTTCATCTGTGTTCTTAGCTGTTTTCTTGGATTTCAGTAAGGTAACTTTCTGAGAGCAATGCTAATCGTCTTCTGAAAAAAAGTTTTGCAAAGCTGAAATTGACTTTAAATAACAGTGAAGTGCATAACTTTTTCTAGCATTCCAATGCACCCCCACCAGGAGTATGAGGCCCTAGGCAAATGCCTGTTCATCCCTTATTAAATCTACCACTCATTCAGCTTATTATCACCCCCTCACACTCAAACCCCCACCCCATCACAATTTTTGGCAGACAGGATTATGTTGAAATACTCTCATGATTAGTGAGCTTTTTAGCACATCTGAATGCGTAAATGTTTTCCTGATATATAAGGTTGAGTTCCTATACAGCTGCCATGCTTGCAACTTTCCATTTTTATATTAACTTCTTTTTTAAGCTTTTTCATTTGTTGCAGCTTTTTTTTCTTCTATAAAATTGATTCTTGTTTTGATTACAGTAATTACATTACATTGTTTACAGAAAGGTTTGGATATTTGCTTAACCCTGGTTGCGTTTTATTAAAAAATATAGTAGGGCACAATTTTTCATACACATCTGTTATTCTCAGGTATAACATTAAAACTTTTCCTAACCTTCTTAACCATTCTTTAATTATCTACCAAAAATAAAACATGAACTTTAGACGGTGTCAGAACTTTACCTCCTGTTGACATTTGTCACAGTTGCAAAACATTGATTTTTATAAGTTGCAAATAATTTAGTGCTCTATTTAGAAACCAATATGCTCTACACACATGAATCATAGTCTATAATTATTTTCCAATTAATTGTTATTTTTATGGATTTAAAACCTCTATTGCTCTTTTGGAGAGAGAGAGCGAGAGAGAGAGTCTTCTCACTCCTTTTATCAAAATGTCACATGCACCTGGGTTGTCAACTACAGAGTTGCAAAATTATGGACAGTCCATAAAAATATAAGCAAAATAGCAATGTGATTGTCAGTAAAAAATGTAATTTATGACACATACTGCAAATGTTCAGATACACTAGCTTCATTTTTGTTTACTGGACTTTCCCTTCCCTTTCCTATAGCAAAGAACAGAATCACTAAACAAAGCAACTCTTATAAGATTATGTGCATTCTGAATATACTGTGAACTACTAGGTATGACTCATTGGGGGTGATTTACTAACCTAAACACACGCACGCACTAGGTGCGTGTGATTTTCACACAGCAAAATGTATTTATCAACCAAAAAGTCTCTAAAAGCATATTTCCACTAATGCCATATATGGAAAAATCATGCACATGATGCATATATAATGCTGCTTCACAGTTTAGACAAAAATGGTTAGCTCATGCATTTACATTCCTGCATTCATCAACGCAAGCAACACAACATAGAGCTAATTTACACAACATCACCTTGCAATTCAATGCTTGGCTTTGCACAACACACCTGCTGGGTGTGTACACACTACAAAGGTGTTTAGATTCCACCCATAGATCATGCTGGGAGGGAACACACTACAGAGGTGTATACATGTTCGTGGTGTGTTTTATAAGGTTAGTAAATCAACCCCCTTGTGTCAGCTTATCCTGGGGGAAGCAATGGCAAATAAGAAAAGTTTTTTTAGTCTGTCCAGTAATTCTGTCCCTTAAGAATGGAAAATAAGGATATAAAAAAAGATGTGTTGTGCAAAGCCCTGCATGAATTGCAAGGTGATGTTGTGTAAATTAGCTCTATGTTGTGTTGCTTGCGTTGATGCATGCAGGAATGTAAATGCATGAGCTAACCATTTTTGTCTAAACTGTGAAGCAGCATTACATATGCATCATGTGCATGATTTTTCCATATATGGCATTAGTGGAAATATGCTTTTAGAGACTTTTTGGTTGATAAATACGTTTAGCTGTGTGAAAATCACACGCACCTGGTGCGTGCGTGTGTTTAGGTTAGTAAATCACCCCCAAGGAGTTTCTGTGTGTTCATGTCCCTCCTTGATTGCCTAAGTAGGAACCTTTATGCAATGATAGTGTTCCTATTCAGGGCATAAGCCTGGTGAAAAATGGTTAGATTGTACATGCTGGTCCAAACATTCACTGATGTTGATAGTTATCCTGAGTCCATACTGTCTCCTGTTTCCATACTCAAATAGAATAATATACAAAGGAAGACCTTAGTTGTGTTGAAACCTAATCAACAATGTGACTAACTTAAAACATCGAAAAACATTATCTGAGCAAAACATGTGCCTAACAGTGATAGTCTAATGTTCTCTGATGTATTATAAGGTGATATCAAATTTCAGCACATTATAGCAAGTGATGGGAGCTTTGGGAATATGGAACTGTGAAATGTAATCAAACTAGAAAGCACTGACAGATAGGCATTCTTAGGAGGCTGCTGTGTTCCAGACATCTTAGCAAGTGCTGTAATGTCTGAAATGGCAGTCACTGACAAACAAATTAAAAAAATGGCTATGCATGGAACCTGAGCATGATGAACTTGTTTATGAAAACAAAAAAATAGTAAATTATTAGCTGTTTACATTTCCTATGACAGGTTTTAGAATGAAATCTAACATTTTCCAGAACAAGCAACCACATTTAATTTACCCGATTCTTTTTATAGGCAACATGCATCATGGCTAAGTGGATATATGTTTTATATATTCATTTTGACCATACTTGCCTTGGGATATTGGAAAAAAGGCAGCTGTTCCATGCTGAGATTGAACAATTAAACCTATTAGGTCATTATGAAGTTAGCAAAAACACACCAAAAGCATGCAGTTTAATAAACACTAACTGCATTTGCTATAAATCTATATTTGTGTTTGAGTTCACAGCATCACACCAGTTGTAACTACACAGGTTCCAAGTTGTCATATGTTTAGTGTGCTGGGACCAGTTGTATAAAAAAAGACTAAAGCTGAAAATGGTACAGATAAATATAACTGAACCTTGCTACAAATTGCTTTTCTGAGTATTTCAAGTATATTTGTAGTACCTACAAATGTAGCTTTTAACCAGTAAATTACAAACAATAATTAAAACCTGCACAGTGTTAATGGTTCAACTCCTAGAGTGTTTAAATACAAGTATCAACTAAATCTACAAAGTCTCTGCTTAGCCCCACCACTTTCTACCACCTGTACTATCTAGTTTGGCAGCGAGATTGCCCATCACATTGATAAGCAAGTCAGAATGGACGGGATGTATGAGGGATCAGCAAACCACCCACCTTCTAGTTGAAATCTGTATTTAAAAATTGCAGTTTCCTGGAATTCAAGGACTCCTGCAAAGGCGATTGCTATTTCTTGCAAATAACTTGTTAAAAGGTGATTTAAAAAGAAAAATATTTTCTGAGTCCAAGCAAATTTCAAAACTTTCCTTTTATAGACTAGCAGTGTGTAGTACTGGAGAATGTTACTGAAACGTATTGCAGTTTGCCTTTGTGTGTCGTAAAAGTAGTTTATAAATCAGCACAAAGTTTTTTCCAAGCAGCACTGCAAAGTATTGTTAATCATCTTGTTTTTCTAACAGATTTAAAAATTCACAGCCAAAATATTTAACTTTTGAGGCTGTCCTTCCACTATCCTAATCTCTTGTATTGCCATAAAGAATAAAAGTCCAAGTATGAATTGTATAACAGAAGTCCAAAATAAGCTCTCAAAAACTGCTACTGATGAACGCTTTTGGACTAGAGGAAATAATTTATTCCACACTTGATCTAACCTGTCTTTAAGAGTCTAACTAAAACAATAATTGGGTTGCCTTGTCGATTGTGTTATATTTTAACTTCTGTGATGTAATAAATATGCTTAGACTGCAATAACTTTGCTGTGACACTCTTATCCTCCTTTCGCTTTCCATATAACATATAAAAATGTTCATGATTTGATGTGTGAAAATCACACGCACCTGGTGCGTGCGTGTGTTTAGGTTAGGAAATCACCCCCATTATGTTCAATACAGTGTATTGGACGTGAGGATACCGAGTGACATTCCATTGCAGGAGTGGAGGGGGAATGAGATAGCAGGGACCGGTCTAGCAAGAAGCCAGGTCTGAGATTTGTGTAAGTATATCTTGGTTGTTTTAGCTTCCTAGACAAAATGAGCCCTTAACCCTGGCAAGGGATACAGTTTCATATGACTGGAGTTCTTTTTTTTTTAAATCACTTGCAATTGGTATAGTAATTATGGGCTTATCCAAGGTCATCATGGCTGAAGATAAAGCAATGGAAGTCAGCGGTGAAACAGCAGACTCAGCTTAGGATGGGAGCAGTGTAGTGGCTGGCTCGGCGGTAGATGACTGCAGAGAAAATGACAGCTGGTATACAGATTTCTGCAAACTAAAACTCACGTAAGGATGGCAGAAAGTGACATTAGTCAGTGATATTGATGGCCTTGGATTAGGAGCAGTTGGTGGCAATATCACTAGGCAATGCTTTTCAAGGTACAACCCCTTTCATAAGCCTAATTCCACATTAGGCATATACTAATGAACACCTGAATGCTGTTTTTTTATCATTCCTTTTGCATCTTTTTTTTATATACCATCCTGTAAATGCCTGTAATATATTAAATTGGGTTTTACAGGTTGAAAACAAGGGGGGTCAAGGTTCTATGCTCCAATTTCTACCCTCTTCCCACACAAAAAAAACAGTAACCACTGAAAAGTTCATAAGACCTTATGTTATAAAATAAGCCTTTTACAGATTATTGGACCCCAGTTTACATGAAACTGAGATTTCCCCATATCCTCTCATCACTAGAGGAAACCTAAAGACACTCTTGATAGCAATGTGATACTGCTGAATTTGCAACTGATGTCGGTGCCTTAGGAGAAATAAGTACATTTGCTCTTTCAGCTGTATATTGTATATAAAGCCAGCTGAAATCAGCCATACACCGGCTTGCTTCAGCTGGCTTTGGTTCATCCGAACATGCTCAGCATATTCAGCTGAGCCGAAGCACAGGAGTTCGACTCAGCTGATCCAACATCTGGATTGGCTGAGCCGAACCTCCAGCAGGCTACTCGTTGTCGTTCGGCCTATTGTCATAGGGGCCGAATGGCAGTGAGTGAATAGCTGAATGCCGCCGAGTGGCATTCTTTTCGGCTATTCTGCTCGGTACCTCTGTGGTACCAAGCAGAATAGAAAAATCAGTGCAAAAAGTAGTAAAAAAGATTAATAAATTCTAAATCTTAAAAAAGAAATAAACCTTTTAAAAAATAAAAAAAATTAAAGATTATTGAAAAAAATTAAAAAAGAAAGAAACAATTGGGAAGAGCTAGCAGTGACAGCTAGCTCTGCCCAACTGTTTCCTATTGGCCAGAACCTGCTAGAGTCTTCTAGCAGGTCCCAGCCAATGAATAACAACTGGGTGGAGATGGCCGCTACGTCACGGCCGGCTCCGCCAAGTTGTAATTTTTTAATGACAGTTTAGCGTCCCCGGGTAACCTGGGGATGCTGATCTGTCATTGCAAGTGGGCACAGCCAGCTGTGAGATCAGCTCTGCCCAGCTGTCAGTTGCGAGGCTTTCGGCCCGCTTCGAGTTTCACTTCGGCTCAGTTGAGCCGAAGCATATGCCTTCAGCTTGGCTAAGCCACTCAGCCAGCTTTGGGAGCTGTACGGGCTACAGTGAATAGCCTGTACAGCAGCCCTTCAGTTCTAATGAACCGAAGGGCTCAGTCGGCCGAAGCTAGCCGAAGAATGAGCCGGAGCTACGGCTGATCATTCGGCTAGCTTTGTGAATAACCCTCATAAAGATTTATTACCGAATTTCAGAAAACATTTAACTTTAAAAACTCAATGAGCTCCATGATTTCTCTATAAAGATCCTCTAATGAATGAACACAGTTGACTAAATATTAGCATGACTTAGCATGATCTTGAAGGGAAATAATCCATGAGAAAATTATTTAATTTATTTTAAAACCTTTAAATAATGCTGCACATATATTTAAGGTGTTTAATGTGTTAATAAATTACCTTAAAACAGAGCATATAACATGTATGACATGGTTTTTCTCTCATAATATCAGCTTGAAGCTGAATTTACAACAGTGTACAAACACCACTTCAGGCAAGATGTTGTTTTCACTCAAGCAAATCTTGTACAACAGTTGTGCTGTACTTTATTTCACAAGGCAGCTGGGAAAATATGTAGGTGTAAATGAAAAAGTCTACAGTGGTGTTTCCACAGGCTATATCACAGATATATAGAGAATATCATATTTAGATTAGGTGCCGTATCATTGATATCAGGAAAACTGAGAGCTTATAGGTTGTAAGACCAATTAGACATTTGGCTCACCCCACTTCCTTTTAAGATTATTTCCTTTGCTTTCTTTTAAGGATATTCCAGATTTGGAAATTACTGGGTTAAAAATTGGCTTACTAAATCTTTTTTATGTTTGTTTGCCATTTTTAAAATACAAAAAATATAAAGAAAAACGTACCTTTCTTACCTAATTTCAACATGATGATTTCAGTATAGGTTTGACAAGTTCTTGACAAGAAGGATATAAGGACAGTTACTGCACTATTTTATTATTTATGTTTTTGTTTTTAATTTGATTTCATGTTTTCCATGAATATTTTAATCAGAATACAATATACAGTAAATAGTGAGTACAATTTTAATGACTCACATCCTAAAGTTATCAAAAAATAACATAATTTTCAGCATTATGTCAAAAAGTTGGTTTTAAAATTTGTATGATTTAACTAAATTCTGAAAAGAAAAATGATCAAACCATTATTGCCTTCCAAACAGTAAGCTAAATCTTGAAAACAAGACAAGTACAAATGCATTTCATTATTAAACTTGTGGCAATTAAAGTTAAGGTCTGCAATTCACTGGCCACACACTGTTAGACCCATTTAGTAGAAATGTTCTCATCAGCATAGAATGCAACAGAATCTAGTTATGCAATAGAAAGGCTAAAAGAAGGCACTTAACCTCCATGTACTCTTTTACTGTGTCTTTCTTCTAGCTGTGCTTTACTCATTTTTCACCCTTCACTGTGCTGGCATATTAAAAATTGCTGCTTTGTTCAGGCTATAACTGTAACACATTTTGCTTCTATCTTTATGCATCTCAGGAATTCTTTTTATTCTTGCAGTCTGAATGCTGCTCTCTATGACTTATTTTCCTGGCAAATGTGCGGTTTTCAAGTTAATTTTATGTTAACATACCAGAATTGTGCATGCTTATGAGACATTTTTAACGTATTCTTGTAATTTTGTTGTTATTTAACAGTGGTTTGTCTTCAGTGGAGAAGTAACTTTTAGCAGACAAACAAGTCAACTGTGTAACAAAGCACCTGTTACAAATGATAAATGAACAGTTTAAGGCTAATACAAAGTGTTTCTTAAAGCTAAATAAATGGCTAAATACACAGGTTAATTTTAAAATCTGGGGAACCAATTTCGCAATACGGACACCCCCACTAGATAGCCTCACAGTGCCCTTGACATCCATAGAAGCAAACACAACTTGAAGCCCACTCCAGACTGCTGATTTGACAATGAAGTAGCAACAGCACAGTAATAACAACTGCCCACCTGCTCTCTCTGCCTTCCAAAAAAAAATAATTTTCAGGACTTGTGTACTACAGCAGAACTTGATTGGCTCCTAATGCTGGTCACTCCTCTGCTTGTCTAAATCTTGTTGTGCTGGGGTTTACAGATGCAAGACACATTTAGGTATGTATACTAGTTGCTGTTCAATTTTTTTCTGAAAACATGGTTTTGTTAAAATAATCTCCTTATAAAATAAATTATAATAAAATCAAAATAATCTTCTAATTCAACATTAATAATTGTGTGTATAAAATAAGACATTTTATTGTAGAGGATTGTAGAGGGTACTGTCAGTGCATGGATCATTCAAGGATGGACAAATGTCCCATTTAAACAGAATTATCAAACAGCGGGTGGAAGATGAATCACTTTTTTAATTCATTTAGTAGCGTGTGAGCGTGTGTAAATTTGATCATCACTTATTAAGCTTTATAAACAAACTGTTTTTGAGTAATAAAAAAACAGTTAAACACATAAAAAAGGTTGTAAATGTAAATATGAAAATATTCATATATATATATAGTCTAAAAATGAAAAAAACAACATTTAAAATTTTTATTTTATTTAGTGTTTAATGTAATAAATGAAGAACAAGGTATACAAAACACTGGAGTTATTCACTTACCTGCTGAAGGATCTAGCCATATTTTCGGATGATCCTTCGGTTCGCTTCAGCCTCCGGAACGGAACGTAGGGTCTATTCACAAAAGCCCGTACAGCAGCCAAAAGCAACCAAGCGGCTCAGCCGAGCCGAATGCATATGATGTTGACTCTAGCTCTACCCCAATTGTTTATATTTTGCCAGCATCTGTCAGAATGTCTTTCTGTGGTGGGAGTTTGTCACGTGCATGTTTTAAAGGGGTACCCAGATGCATAAAAGCCCCCACAACCAATGCTCCAGGGCATGTGGGGAAGAGGACCTTGTCCCCATCTGCATGGGGACAAGGTGCTTTTCTATGGGGAACCCTGGAAAAGCATCCTCCCAGTGCCCAGGGCATGTGGCCTGGTGTGGCAGGGAGGGTGGGCCGCTCACTTTTCCCCCCTTTCCTGCCTTGCCAGACCTATGCTTGGATCAAGGGTCTGGTTGGGAATTTTAGGGGGGACCCCATGTTTTTCTCCCCATTTTGGGGAGTGCGGTTTCTCCTTAAAATTCATACCAGACCTTAAGTGCCTGGTAGGAATTTGGGGGGAACCTCACCCACTTTTTTATTTTTAACTTGGGGTTCCTCCTAAAATTTCTACCAGACCTAAAAGGTCCGGTATGACTTTTGGGGGAACCCCACACTTTGTTTTTCTTTTTAAATAAGGGTCCCTCCTTACTTTCCTACCAAACCTAAAGGCTCTAATATGGTTTGGGAGGGGGACTCCACGCTGTATTTTGTTTTCTTTACTTTTTTATTTTTATAACCTTTTTATTTATTTTTCTTTTTTAAATGTATTCAAATAATTTTTTTACTTTAATTTTTTTTCTTTTGTTTAAATTTTCTTTATTCTCCTTGCTGCCTTGCTCTGCATGTTCGGCTTAGCTGAAGTGCAGAGGGACTTCGACTCACCCAATCCAACATCTGGATCAGCTGAGCCGAAGCTCAGTTAGAACACTCGCTGCCGTTCGCCCCTATTCTCATAACTGAATAGCCGAATGCCACCGAGCTGCATTCAGGTTGGCTATTCTGCTTGGTACCTCCGAGGTACTGAGCAGAATAGAAAATAAGTGAAAAAAGTGACAAAAAAGGTTGAAAAATTATTTAAAAAATGAAAATAAATGGGAGAATCAAAAAAATAAAAATATTTTAAAGAAAAGAAAAAAAGGAAAAAACAATTGGGTGAAGCTAGCAGTGACAGCTAGCTCCAGCCATTTGTTTCCTATTGGCCAGCACCTGCCAGAGTCTTCTAGCAGGTCCCGGGCAATGAATAACAACTGGGCGGAGATGGGCGGTGACATCACCCGCCCTGTTGTTCTGGTTTAATGACTGATCAGCATCCCCAGGTCATTTGGGGATTCTGATCTGTCATTAAAACTGGGCGGAGCGAGCAGTGAGATCATGGCTGGCTCTGCCCAGCTGTCATTTGCGTGGAGATCAGTCATCTTCGACCGACCTTCACCTTAGAAAAATATGAAAAAACATGGATGTAAAAATGTGAAAGCCACATTTAAAAGTCACCAAGAGCTGTTTATTTCCATATTAGAAGAACAGGCCTCATCCATTTTAACTTTCTCTGTGCATATTTGGTCCCTCCGATCTATTTCACTCCTCTCTAAACATCAATATAATAGTATTATACTCAATATAAAATTATTACAAATATTTATATAATAAGCAAGCCGTATATATGTGCAATATTTTTGTAGCAATTGTTTTGGCCTAGATAAAACAGTTATGCCGTATGTTCTATTATTCTAAGAGGGTTATTCACAAAGCTAGCCGAAGGATCAGCCGTAGCTGTTTTATGTAACTACTGTATGTCACATATGGTGTATAATGTATACACAACCGAGCCAAATGTGTTGAGCTAAGGAAAATTTATTTTCCATTTATTTCTTAGCTGTACAACCCTTGTTAATTTCATTTGGGGATTTTGGTTCAGGTTTTTAATAGTAAAAGAATTGCTCATAGTTTATAGGTGATGGTTGATGATATACACTGCTCTGAATAGTATTAATTATTTTCTAGCAACAATGTCTAAAAATATGAATGGGAAAGCAATTCAGTGCAGTACTTCCTCACCACTTCTTCTGTAGTTAGTTAACACAGCACAATACCTCTCTAGTGTCTACTCTGGATCTCAGCCACAATCACAGCTTTTGTCAAGTGTTAACAATCACTTCAAAGAAAGCAAAATTATGTTAGTCACATGCTGTTGAGTAACAAATCCCGCTACAATGAATAAAATCATTACTAAAGCCAAGATTTACAGATACATTGCAACAGAAAAAAATAAACTGTCATTCAAATAAGAATGTATTGTGACACTGTTTGGCCAACACAGAATACAAGAATAATATGTAAAAGTAGGTGAACAGATGTTAAGTATTGCATTCTCTGCAGTTATTGACAAAAGATGATAGATGCAAATTGTAGTTCATGTTTCAAGTCTAAACCAATCACTAAAACATATGTGTTTAACATGTTTATGTAATTTAAACGTTTAATATGAGTGGAGGAAGACAAGTGGATGAAGAAAGGAATCTAGCAAAAGTGCACCCTTACCTGTTTTGGGAAGTGCAACTACAATAGCTTCATACATAGACACTGGTAGGAGAACAGTTGACAAGGCTTTATTAAATGTCTGTTATAAAGTTTTAAGAAGCAACTTTTTGTATTGCTGATATACTTTAAAAGGGATGATGTCTTTGTTATTTGTAAAGCTGGCAATTGCAGTCTCTAGTTTCTAAACTTTGAGTGGATCATCTAGAAAGTATTTGTGGATGATAATGTAGGGTGTTGTTAGCCTCTACAAAAGCATTAATGTCAGAAAAGGGAAAATGTAGCAATATGATTATATAAAATTGGTGAAAGATAAGTAAAATAGGTTAGCTTAGTATGGACCAGCCCAACAGATTCCTTAGGTGCTCCCACAAAGATTTTACTTTGTTGGGAGCAGGCCATTTGTGTACAGAGTTTACCAGTAGGTTACCCCTCTGCCCAGAAAACCCACTTTGAAAAAATAAATGGTTTTTAGTTTATAGGAAGCAATGACTCCACTTGTGTTTGGGTTCCAAGCCATTCCTTTTTGGTAGTAGCACAGGGATTTAAAATTACAGCTGCCTCCTCAGATAAAACTGCTTGGTAAGCTACTCTTCTTTTTTCTTGAGTGGGGCTCTTAGTAATACTAATTTGTGTGATAAAAAGCACCCTCATAAAGGCTTCTAGGGCACTTCATACAATTTCCTGGGAAGCAGAAAGGGTATTGATAGACAAATAGGAAGAAAGATTATATGTCAGCAATGCTTGATCAGATATGGAGGATACCCAACATTGACTTCTAATACAAAAAATGAACATAACCTAAGCCTGCATTCTGCTGTATTGGAAACAGTTCATCCCTCCACCTTTTAGGCTTTGAGTTAAGAAAGAAAAACAAAATCAAAGCAATGGATCTCATAGCATCCGTAAAACAAAAAAAAGATGAACAGTTTTGCAAAATCAGTTTTTTATTGGTTAGACTTTACTTTCAAATCTGAGTACTGTACACTTATAGAAAACTTATAAACCCTTCTGGTCCAGGTGTAGTGACATGACAGTAGTCATCACACAACCCTATCCTTCCCCTACCACCACCTTCCATTCCCTCCTCCCCCTCCATTTCTCCCCTAAACCCCTGATGGCCCCAGCATAAAACATTTGTCTTTCTTTTTCTCCTCTTCCAACCCTTTCCACTACCTCCCTGCCTAACCTATGAATTGTTTCACTGCCTGACTATCCATAGTTTTCTTCACATATACCTTCCTCTTAAGCAATACCTGACGGTGAGTCCTACCTGACAGAATAATCCACTCTGTATCTTTTAGACTTCTATTCAACTACACATACGTAAGGCCATGTGGGGCCAACTGCTCCCAGGGCTCCCAACATAGTTCTTCCATCTTCCCCATCATTGGGAAGGTTCCCAGCCAATCTCTGTTACTGTCAGGTGAAGATCACAATCACAATCAAAAAAACACACTCACACACACATTCAGCCACAGTTTTCACAGTGTTTTGGTATGTAAAGTATGTATGTATGTATGTATGTGTGTATATATATATATGTATATATATATATATATACACACACACTGAGTGGCCAGATTATTATGACCACCTGATGTTTGTAGACAAATTAACTATAATTAGCTATATTTTCGCCTGAAGTTGCTAGAGGGCCAGAATATTATAAATAGGGAAGCAGGTTGTTTACCACGACAGTAGAAGTGATTTTTTTCAGAAGATATGGGTAAACAATGCGATTTAACAGCCTTTGAACGTGGGATGATTGTTGGCGCTCGGAGCCATGGAGCGAGTATCAGCAAAACAGCAGAATTTGTTAAATGTTCAAGATCAGCTGTTGTTAAAGTGTTTAAAGACTGGACTGTCATCCGAAAATCTGGGTCTGAACGTGCCAATTGTGGCCGCCAGCGACTAGTCAATGTTAAGGCAGAACGGAGAGTGGCAAGACTGGTACAAGACAACGGAAGGGCAACAGTGCAGTGTCAGATTCCTCGCATCACCTTTCAAGATCTTGTGGAGTCACGAGGCGGCCCAATGAAGTAATCTCGTGGAGTCATCTCGTGGCCCAACGAAGTACTGATGGGGTGGTCATAATAATCTGGCCACTCAATGTATCTATATAAACTTGCCAAAATTTCAATCTGACAGCTACCTGAAATGTTTCTTTGTCACTCACTCATCTGATGCGTTTCTCTGTATTGTGAAAATTTTAAAATAAAGAACTTATTTTTAAAAATACTATAGAGTCAGTACAATATTTTGCTGCCTTTTTTCTGCAAAGTAAAGCACAATAATGTTGATATTGTTTACTAAGCATTGCCTGGTGTCTTCCTGTATGTCACTGAAGTCTAGTGAAAGTGCTTACATACTATGCATGGAGATGATACAACATTTTTTTCTATAAAGTGCATGCCAATTTTAAGTTCTTGATTAAAATTTGGATTGGGTCTCCTCCTGAAATTGTGATGTTCTAAAGCTTCTTACAGTGCATGGAGTATGTAGAATATTTACGGCTGTTGTCTCTTAAATAATACACTTCCGTTTGTTTCATGATAAACCCTGCCTCATTTCTTCTTCTGAAATTGCAGCCCAGCAAAGAAGCTGACACAGTGTATCTGCCATGTCTCTTTGTCCTCTTCAATTGTGGTTTATTAAAACTGCTTACATAAGCAGGTATTTTAAAGGATTTTAAAGAAAAGCCTCACATCTTATACTAAAGTAGAAAGTGTTATCAAATATCTTTTGAAATAACTACAAGTCAGCCCACTTCACAACGGCCATAACATGATTGTTGAACAGTTATGTAAACAGGGATCACTCCTTCCCCTGTTTCTTATTCATCTTAGTGTTTCGCCTATTTGAGATTATATCATATGCACAAAGAGTTAAAATTCTTCATAGAAAAGATTGTGTGAATATTCACTTATTATCCAATCATGTGAAAAACATCTCTACATGATCACGTATTCAATGTGAACAGGAATTTGCTTTTCACATGATTGGATAATTGAAGTAAATATTCACATATTTGTTCTCAACTCTTTCAGTCAATTAGCCTACTGGTTTGCTTTGATGTGAAGAAGCTTGAAAGATCTTGATAGATTCCACTTCAGCAATCGCTTGCACTTCGGTAATTGTGAGTTGATTATAACTGTTTCCTGTATATCACTTATCTCTATTACTGTTGTCATATCTCTGAATAATCACGTCATAGTATTAAAATTGACAAACAGAACTACAAGATGAGTGGATGTCTAAAACAGTTTTTATTTGCAGGGAGGAAGCACTGTGCTGCTTTGATTTTTGTCATCTTGTTAGGTAGCCATAAACTATAAATACAGCATTCCATCTTTATAAATATACTAGCTAAACACAGCTTATGAGAATTTATAATGTAATTGTAGTGGAATGAAAATAATAACAAACATGGGAAATGTCTGTTGTAGCCAAATGTTTTTATCTAGGGATTTGACCCAAGTTCCACTAGTTCAGTAAATATCTTAAAACATATTTCCATATTCTTTCCAACAGGTAAGTGTTTTTTTTTGAAGATAGCTGTCCTTCATTATATTTCTTTGCATGCCCTAATATTTATTATTCACCCTTTGCTTCAATCAGATAACCATCAATGTCAAAAAGCATTTTGCTTCTTTTTGAAACTATATGAAACCTTTTTGTTTATTTTTCATATATTACCATCATTTGAATACATTTTATCTTACAGGTTACTATATGAATGTTTTGTACAGTCATGTTGTTTTATTTTCCAACTCAGACACTCTCTCTCACACACTGCATCATGTAATAGTAAAAACAAAATCACATGTAACATGAAAACTGCAGTTTGATATCTCAGGTTAGGTCAACTCTACATTTTTTTATTTTTGTGAATAAATGTTTACTAATTTCCACTTTAGTTGGTTTAAATTGGATGTATCCAAAGGTCTGTCACATAGTAGGTCTGGTTGAGATAACACATTTTCATTAAAAACGAAAACACTTTTTATCCTTAGGATCTAAATCCTTAGGCCACCTTTACTCAACAGGGGGCAGAACGTGTCCATGGAAGGGGAATCAGATACGATCCAATTACACAATATCGCCTTTTTGGCTGTCAGCAGACAGAGATGTTCCCAGCGGGTAGGGCAAGAAGGGTTCCCTCTCGTGGGTAGGGGGAGGGCATGTAGTAGACAAAAGGTTGGGGATAACTTCCTGTTTTTACGTGAGTGCACATTCATGAAGGACACTATAGTGGACCAAAAGTTCTGTATACGGGGGCAGGACCACATGAGGTGCAGGAGGTCAGGTAGGGGGAGAAGGCATTTTGGACAAGCAGTTAACCACATTGAAGGGGTCCCCCTAGTAGGAATATTAAAAGCATGATATGCTCTATGTACTGTTTTAAAATATATTTCCCTCCAGGATTCATTGACAATAGCTTTCCTGATTTGCTGCCAGCACTGCTCCACCATATTGATGGTGTCCTCAGTAGACATGTTTAAAAAGTCCGCCCAGTGGACAATGTGGGACGGTACTGAGGTAGATGATTCCTGTATGTAGGTCACAATGCTCCGGGCAATGCTAGATAGTGGCATCTTCATCTGGGGGGAACTGAACAATGAAGAGAGGGGAGAGTGCACCACTTCAGGCCAAGGCAGTGTAAGGTGACTGGAGATAAAGTGACTTAATTGTAGATATGGGTAACTATGGATGGCCGGGAGACGGTGGTGGGTTTGTAGATCCTGAAAAGACTTAAGTCGTCCTTGGGGGTCGAAGACGTCCGCCAGAACCACTATACCCCTAGCTGCCCATATCCGGAAGGCATTAGAGTCAGCGCCTGCCGCAAACCCTGGGGAGGATCTGAGGGGCATCAATGGGGAGATGACACTGGGCAGGTGGAATACTTTCCTGAGTTCCCTCCAAGCTATCACGGTGTCCCTGAGTAGAATGTTATCTTTAATGTGTTTGGGGAGGAGCCTCAGTGCGGTGTTCAGGATACCAGAGGGGGTCCAGGGTTTCATTAAGTGGCTCTCTAAAGGAGTGTTGGTGAAAAAGGTGGTGTCATGAGTCCAATATCGTACATGGCGGAATAGGCTGGCTAAGTTGTATGCTCTAATGTTCAGGAGGTTGGCACCTAACTTCCTCACTGGCTGTTGGAATTTTTTGAGTGCGATCCGCACCCTCTTCCCCGCCAGATAAACGAGGTGAAGGCACTTTGGAGGATTTGTATATCTTTATGTTTCAAAAGGAGGGGTATGGTCTGGAGGGGGTAAAGCAACCTGGCGAAGCTAACCATTTTAATTAGGTGACATCTGCCTAAAAGGGAGATAGGGTAATCTTTCCAGGTGCGTAGTTCCTGAACAATTTTGTTTATTATGGGTTTGTAATTCAATGTATATAGATCTCTAGCCGACCGGGGAATGGAGATACCTAGATAAGTGATAGAGTGTTTCTGCAGTATCAGGGATGGATATGTGCGGGAAAGGGTAGTTACCAAAGTCTTATCTGGAGTTAGGGGAAGGAGTTCACTTTTATTTACATTGATTCTCAGGCCCGAGAAGGACCCATAGTGGGTGATTAGGTCAAAGATTTTTGAGATCTGTGCTAGAGGGTCAGATAGGAGTAGCAGGATGTCATCTGCAAACAGGGCCAAATTTGTGCTATGTTAAGGACATCTATTTATTTATTATGGACTTCCAACTCACCTCAGTGCACCAAAAACCAGGCCAGACTCTTTTTTTGGCAACACATTGCACTACAATTCATGGCATTGTGGTATGCAGCATCACAGTTATGTTGCCTTAGTGCATGGGGGGCCCCTAAAATTGGCACTAACGTGCATTGCAGTAACTTGTGCATCACTGCACAGTAAAGGTGTGACGTAGGCCTTGATCCAAAAGAAATTTAAAAAACCCTCACCAAAGGTAGTTAGATACAAGATCATAATTTGATAATATTTCATTTTTTATATTAGCAGTCATTTAGTGCATATTTGTGCATTTAGAAACATATTCAGTCCTTTTTCAAAACAAGGCAGCGAGAAACTGCTCCTGTTGAAGAGTGCAATATACAGAGGTTCAATCTACTTTCCTCCAGTTCCCTCATGTCTTTTGTGAAGACCCTAAAGTGCAGAACTGTCCCCTAAGTTTGCTCTATGGGCCACTTATGTATTTAAACAAGGTTATTGTATCTCACTTTAACTGTTTGTTTTTTTCTCAAGGGTGGATACATTTAGTTCAGCTAATCTGTTCTCATAGCCGAGGTCCTCCATGCTCTCTAATAATTAGTTGCTTTTTCGGCAACCTTTCCATGGGATTTCTGGGTCTCCCTTTTTCAGGGCTGTAAAAGAACAGGATAATCTGACGTATTAAACAGACAAATATTTAATACTGAGCTGGTTTGAGGCTTAATTTCACTTATAGACCCTGTGATAGCATAGTGCATGTAACAGGCCCTCTTTATAGAGACATCAGGGGTCTATTGGACCTATGATTTTTTCTACTGCAGTGCTTGGGCAGCCAAAATGTGATAGGTGCAAACCCAGAAGTACTCCAGATTTTTCAGTTTAATACAAAGTGGGGGGATCAGTGAACATCTGTTTCACTCCTCTGTGCTAAACAGCATTCACCATCATAAATGCTTGACAGCAGCCCCAAATGTTACTCAGGCTGGGAATTTTATGTTAAAATTGTCACCCTCAGTAACATTCAGGGATAATAATTTTTACATAAAATTCTGAGCCCGCGTAACACCCAGGGTCAACTCCAATAAGGAGTTTGGGATCCTTTTAATCCCAAACTCCTTATTTATAAACAGATAAAAAAGTAGTAATCCTAAAATGGAAGTATATATACAGTTGGGCAAAAAAGTATTTAGTCAGCCACCAATTGTGCAAGTTCTCCCACTTAAAAAGATGAGAGAGGCCTGTAATTGGCATCATAGGTAGACCTCAACTATGAGAGACAAAATGAGAAAACAAATCCAGACAAATCACATTGGCTGATTTGGAACAAATTTATTTGCAAATTATGGTGGAAAATAAGTATTTGGTCAATATCAAAAGGTCATCTCAATACTTTGTTATATATCCTTTGTTGGCAATGACAGAGGTCAAATGTGTCCTGTACGTCTTCACAAGGTTGGCACACACTGTTGCTGGTATGTTGGCCCATTCCTCAATGCAGATCTCCTCTAGAGCAGTGATGTTTTGGGGCTGTCACTGGGCAACACGGACTTTCAACTCCCTCCAAAGGTTTTCTATGGGGTTGAGATCTGGAGACTGGCTAGGCCACTCCAGGACCTTGAAATGCTTCTTACGAAGCCACTCCTTTGTTGCCCGGGCGGTATGTTTGGGATCATTGTCATGTTGAAAGACCCAGCCACGTTTCATCTTCAATGCCCTTGCTGATGGAAGGAGGTTTGCACTCAAAATCTCACGATACATGGCCCCATTCATTCTGTCCTGTACACGGATCAGTCGTCCTGGTCCCTTTGCAGAGAAACAAACTTCTATAGACAGAATATCTTGCTGCAGTCCTTACCGCAAAAACCCATAGCTGGGTGGGTGCTTGTAGTGACCACGGAAGGCACCGTGTATATCACAGAAAAAGGAAATAATGTCACCAGCACACCTATTTTTGTAAATCAATGATCCATTTTAATGGCACATTGCCATCCAACACAAGCGCTTTCGGGGCCGCAAGGGGTCCCCTTCATCAGGCTCAGAATGACACATAAGTAACAGATACATCGACCTTAAATAGATATCACACAGTGAGAATAAAAATAAATCACTCCCATAAGAAAAATGACATCACTGGATCCCCATCTATTTAATGGCCTCTAATTGTTCTAGGCTAGCAGCGCTGTTTCTAATGTATAGCCTGATATATTATTGTTTTTCGTGCTGATCAAAATAATATGAGACCTGTTTATGAGTACACTTTGGGGGTATTCCGGCAATTAATTTGAGGTTTATTATTATGGCAATGATGGGAGTGACTATATGCTAAAGCTCCTGCGTTTTAATGTGGAGGCTCCATCTCTCTTTTGTATTCAATTTGATAATGATGGATGCCTAATTAATATACAAATTGTGTTCACATACAGTATTGAGCTATATGAAGTGTCAGCCGGTGTTGATATAATTTTCACGTATGTTTTTATACTTTCCCACTGAATCCATTCCGCCATTAGAGATAGATAGTTGTTTATACCCTGAGGCAACCTTTAACAAAACTTTACCCATTGACAGAACCTGTGACTTTTTGTCTTTTTAAGACAGGTGAGCACTGCGCAGGCGCCATCCCGTCGCCGAAGCACAAGCTATGAGTGTTATGCGTTCCACCTCTTACGGATGGGGCAGTGTTAGTTCTCAGCCCTGCCCTTCTCTTTCTACCTAGGTACGTGGCACGCATGCGCAGGCCGTTGCGCAGCGACAATGGAACGCAAGCCAGAAGCTGCTCTGCTCCCCTTACAATTGACATGCGCACTAGAGATGGGCGGCGCTTACGGCCATGAAAGAGTCCTATCGCCTTGACAACCACCCGCTCCGGCCGAACAATGGCCCGGTTTCTCCTTGCGCTTCGGTGCACCTGGAATAGTCAAGGTCAGTTTAGATTTGAACCAGTTATGGCGGGAATGGATCCAGTGATGTCATTTTTCTTATGGGAGTGGTTTATTTTTATTCTCACTATGTTATGTCTATTTAAGGTCAATGTATCTGTTACTTATGTGTCATTCTGAGCCTGATGAAGGGGACCCCTTGCAGCCCCGAAAGCGCTTGTGTTGGATGGCAATGTGCCATTAAAATGGATAATTGATTTACAAAAATAGGTGTGCTGGTGACATTATTTCCTTTGCCTTTTTTTGCAGAGAAACAGCCCCAAAGCATGATGTTGCCACTCCCGTGTATCTGTTACTTATGTGTCATTCTGAGCCTGATGAAGGGGACCCCTTGCAGCCCCGAAAGCGCTTGTGTTGGATGGCAATGTGCCATTAAAATGGATAATTGATTTACAAAAATAGGTGTGCTGGTGACATTATTTCCTTTGCCTTTTTTTGCAGAGAAACAGCCCCAAAGCATGATGTTGCCACTCCCGTGCTTCATAGTAGGTATGGTGTTCTTTGGATGCAACTCAGCATTCTCTTTCCTCCAAACACGACGAGTTGTGTTTCTACCAAATAGTTCTATTTTGGTTTCATCTGACCATATGACATTCTCCCAATCCTCTTCTGGATCATCCAAATGCTCTCTAGCAAACTTCAGATGGGCCCGGACATGTACTGGCTTAAGCAGGGGGACACGTCTGGCACTGCAGGATCTGAGTCCCTGGCGGCGTAGTGTGTTACTGATGGTAGCCTTTGTTACGTTGGTCCCAGCTCTCTGCAGGTCATTCACTAGGTCCCCCCGTGTGGTCCTGGGATTTTTGCTCATCGTTCTTGTGATCATTTTGACCCCACGGGGTGAGATCTTGCGTGGAGCCCCAGATCGAGGGAGATTATCAGTGGTCTTGTATGTCTTCCATTTTCTAATTATTGCTCCCACAGTTGATTTGTTCACACCAAGCTGCTTGCCTATTGCAGATTCAGTCTTCCCAGCCTGGTGCAGGTCTACAATTTTGTTTCTGGTGTCCTTTGACAGCTCTTTGGTCTTCACCATAGTGGAGTTTGGAGTGTGACTGTTTGAGGTTGTGGACAGGTGTCTTTTATACTGATAACAAGTTCAAACCGGTGCCATTGATACAGGTAATGAGTGCAGGACAGAGGAGCCTCTTAAAGAAGAAGGTACAGGTCTGTGAGAGCCAGAACTCTTGCTTGTTTGTAGGTGACCAA
>NW_017306949.1:511363-521895 GCF_000935625.1 Nanorana parkeri | reverse complement strand
GGGTGAGATCTTGCGTGGAGCCCCAGATTGAGGGAGATTATCAGTGGTCTTGTATGTCTTCCATTTTCTAATTATTGCTCCCACAGTTGATTTGTTCACACCAAGCTGCTTGCCTATTGCAGATTCAGTCTTCCCAGCCTGGTGAAGGTCTACAATTTTGTTTCTGGTGTCCTTCGACAGCTCTTTGGTCTTTACCATAGTGGAGTCTGGAGTGTGATTGTTTGAGGTTGTGGACAGGTGTCTTTTATACTGATAACAAGTTCAAACCGGTGCCATTGATACAGGTAATGAGTGCAGGACAGAGGAGCCTCTTAAAGAAGAAGGTACAGGTCTGTGAGAGCCAGAACTCTTGCTTGTTTGTAGGTGACCAAATACTTATTTTCCACCATAATTTGCAAATAAATTAATTCCAAATCAATCAATGTGATTTGTCTGGATTTGTTTTCTCATTTTGTCTCTCATAGTTGAGGTCTACCTATGATGCCAATTACAGGCCTCTCATCTTTTTAAGTGGGAGAACTTGCACAATTGGTGGCTGACTAAATACTTTTTTGCCCCACTGTATCTATATATAGATATATAACATATGCACAGCATAAACATTTATTTTTAGACTAAACCAATTAAAGGGAAAAACCTTTGCATCAATTAAATTTCAAGAAATTAATAATTATGCTGTTTCAGATTTGGAGGCAATGAACCTCCGAATCCGAAAACACACATTTAAAAAAACAACGTGCGGTGGCCATATTGGCCACGGGTGCGTTCTGCGCAAGTGCACCACCATCTTTGAGGCAGGGTGCATGAGTCATTGGATGATGATGTCCACATATACAGCAAGATTGTGTTGCCCATGCGAAATGAATTACTATATGCCCAAATATATTTTTGAAATGTTCATGCATATAATAATTTGTATAATAACAGGATAGTTAGCATTGTTAGAGATTTCATTCCTAGAGGTTGACTTGTGAGTCATCTATATTACAGGATGGACACATTTTTAATAGGTTCATTGGTTGTTTAAGAAATCAATGTATATGTGTTTGTGTTTTAATTACATACATACAACTTAATTTATTGTTTTTATATTCACACCACAGAAACTGAGCTTTTTTTCACGCTACATGATACATATTTCTACACTTTCCTCACAACTTCAGGTTAGATTGCTGTTTACATCATACGTACATTATTCACAAATGAAAGAAAAGTGAGCTATCAAACCATTACTAATTTGCTTGTCACTAATAACAATCCTAGAACATTTGTCACTATTTATAGCCTGTTTAACATTAACTCCTCCAGCTTTATATTATTTTCTCTTACATGCATATCAATCTTTAACAATAAACCAATTAATGCATTTAATTTTGAATGGAAAAAATATACTGTTCAAAGAAATATAATTCAAATATATCATTTTTTGTTAAAACAAGCTTGAGAATTCAGTTAATATAGATCTGTTAGATAAGATTGTAGTTGTATCACAATATAATTATATAATACAAATATTTAGAGTACTAACCCATATAGTGTTGGACTAGACATTTTATTGTGGGTACATTGGGGTTGATTTAGTAAAACAGTAGAAGCTAATTACTACAATTGTTAACTGTGTTCTCTTTGAATACCCACTCATTTGCAAAGGGAAATTAAAAAAAACAGGATTCTCAATGTAATTAGATAAATGAAGTGAACACAGCTTCACCTTATCCACTAAGCTATGTGAATATTAATTTCAACCTCACTAGCTTTTGTTGCTTCTCATCACTTTTTTATGCAGTCAGTGACCTTACCCTACCATAGTGCTAACTGGTCAGGATCACTTCTGTAATGCCCACATAGGGAGTGGGGATTAATTTGCTAAAAGGAGACATAGAAATAAAAACACAACATAGGTTATAGTCTTTTCCCACTCAATTCAGTTTTTTAATCCTTACCCACTCAATTAAAAAAGTGTGGCTGAAATTGTATGTTCAGTAACGCTGTAGGAGAGTCAGAATAAAACAAAGCAAGGCCCTAGGCAGGTTGACAGATTTGTGCCCCCCTTACAAGCTATATCTACTAGATGCATGCAACTTACTCTATCTATTCCAATAATATTAAAGCAATATAGATTATAATAGCTTTGCAAGCTCTTCCATTTTCTGTATTTTGCCATATAGGTTGTAAGCTTCTCCATCCTCTGTACCCCCCCCCCCTATTCACTAATAGATTTTAAGTTCTTCCACTTTCTACATCTTCTTTTAAATCCTAATAGACCGTAATAGATTGCAAGATATATTGGTGGGTATCAAGTAATGAACTTATCAACCTGTATCTCATTCTCATATTGTAATAGAATGTAAGATTTTCATCTTCTGTTTCAGCCATGCATCCGTCTCTTCAACCATTATAAACTGTAAGATCTTCTCCCTCTGCAGTAGAGTGTAAATTCTTCCATTGTTATCCGCTAGTGGTTTTTAAGATCTTTCAGGTTTTATTTTAAAGACAGCATTGCGTTGCATAATGGTGATGCAGGAAAAGGGGCACCGCTTTTTCCAGATTTTCCCGATGTGAGTGTCTTCAATAACCTGTTGACAGAAAAACAAACATATGTCATATTATAACCACTATACAATTTACAATACAACAGTGTTGAAACAATACAACAGTATAAAATGGCAAATATACAAAATATAAATGTCACAAGTAAAGGATAAAGAGCCAAGTACATATGTATTTATGTATTTTCCCAGAAATACTCAAATTGGGAGGAGCTACAGGGTGATGTGGGATTGACAATAAGCTTCCTCCTCCACAGAAGCACAAGAGCTGCATGCAGAGGCAAAGACTGCAGATGCACCAGCTCCACCACAGTTATAACTGACATCACTTCTGTACTGTGGCCAGCCATGGAGCTTTGAAGTGTAACTTCATGGCTGTTACAGTGCTCATGAAGAGCTGTAAGGCACATGTGTTACAACTGAGCACTGGGCACAAAGGCAATGATAACAAGGCATAGCATGCCCAGCTCACTTCTGTTGCTGCTGAAACTGATGCCAATGTCACAACACAGCAGTTCCAGCCCAGAGGAAGAAACAACTATTTAGGAGCTCCAGCAGAGAATAACCTTTTTTATAAAGGTATGAGCAGAATTGGGTTCATGGACACCCACCAGGCCCTGGGCTAGGTCACCTACTGGGTGATACAGCTCTGAGCTGCCACATGAAGTATGGAAAAACAGACATTGCCCCTTTTTTAATCACAACACGTAAATGTGAACTCTAAAGTATTTGACTAAAGCATGAAATACACAGTGATTACTATATGCTCATTTTTGTCTGAATGTACCCATTTCTACCACTAACAATACAGTACTCATTTGTTGCTAAAATTGCAACATTTCTAGATACTAATTGAAATAACTGGTTAGAATAGGAGTTAATGAAATAACAAGTTTAGAGTAAATCCCTTATACTGTATTTTTGGACCTCCTGTGAATTTGTAACATGGATCTGTTCGCAGCTCCTGCAGCCTTGCTGTATATTCAACTAACCATACATAAATAATGGTTTTTATACTGAAACATTATATTTCGTTATCTTGCCATGGTACCAGATCTTGCCAGGAGAACAAATTTAAAAAATAATCCTTAGAGCTGCAGAAAAATCTGAGTTATATGCTTTACAAGAGAAAGGAATGTTCCAAAGCAGTATCTGATTTCCACTTCATTTAAGAAGCAACAGAGACTAAGCTTTGAAGAATTAGGTGTGCTCACCTGGCATCTGTGAATAACAATGGTACAATACTGTTTCTTATTCTATTTATTGAGCAAAGTTATACCTATAACATTTTATGGGTTGACTAGGCAGTAAGTGACACGATGGAGTTCAGAACAGCCTTTCATTTTCAGTCCAAGATAAAAGTTTGTATTACTTCAAATATCATAGTATTTGGTAATGCTAGCATGTGCCTAATTGACTTAGCTTATCTTAAAAGAAGAAGAGTAGATGTTTTCATGTAAGCCTCAACTGTTTAAGAAAAGTATTATATAGCATATGTATCAACTATAAAATGTTAGTGTATTTGTGAAAAATAGATTTGTAAATAAATTTGTTTATATTGATGTATTTTTGCAAACTAAAATTATGATGTGTTAGCATACATAACAAGGAGGCATGAGCTTCAGGTTTGGATTGGCCATTTGTGTGACCTGAACTCAGTTATTCACAATTCAGGAAAACAGTAAACTAATGTGATCATTCTCCACCAAAACAAACAATTACCGATCATGCACTTCCTGGCCTTTTTTCTTTATTCTGACACGGAGCCCATTGGAATGCATTGCTACATTCCTATTGGCTATTTCAATTTGCAATAGCCAATAGTAAACTAGCATTGTACCCGCCCTCTGCTGATGGACCTGATGGAGAACTGCAGCAGAGGGCGGGTACAATGCTAGTTTACTATTGGCTATTGCAAATTGAAATAGCCAATAGGAATCTAGCAATGCATTCCAAAGGGCAAAACATTTTTTTTTCTATTCTGACACGGCTCCGTGTCAGAATTAAAAAAAAGAAACGGCAGTGTTTCTCTCCTTGGCGGCTAAGAGCGGGAGACTCCCGGAGCACCAGGGAGAGTTTGCTGTTTGGAGATCAGTGTCCCTGGTTAGCAGATAATCAGGGACGCTGATTCTACTGAACCGAAGGGGTCCTGGGGCCGAAGCTAGCCGAAGGATCAGCCTTTTCCACTGCTCCAGCAATCAACAATATTTGTGATTCTCTGAAATAGTGCACTCTATTTGTAATATCTTGACAATACTTTTTTTGGTGACTCTAATTTTGATTATTTTATTAAAAACTGCCTTGTGTCTCAACTGTTCAAAATGCAGTAAAATTTTTAGTACAGTGTATGAAGTCTG
Source organism: Nanorana parkeri (assembly GCF_000935625.1). Classification (NCBI taxonomy): domain Eukaryota; kingdom Metazoa; phylum Chordata; class Amphibia; order Anura; family Dicroglossidae; genus Nanorana; species Nanorana parkeri. Next base: position 516,989 of record NW_017306949.1, on the reverse strand, counting down.
TACAATATTTAGCTGTATTGTTTTTGTGTGAAATTATCACTCAAATGTTGATATTTTCATTTAAAGATACATGGTGTCTAACTATAACAAAGAATTTAGGTAAAATTGCTTAAATACTTTGTATATAATCAGTACAATATTTTGCTGGCTTTTTCCATGAAAAAGCACACTACTGCTGAGTTTTACTATTAAACACTGGCTGTTGTCTCTTCTGTTCATAATACGGTCTAATAAAAGTGCTTAAATACTGTACATGGACAATACTTTGTGTATTTTTGGGATGAATAGCTGCATGCAATGTTTCTCTTTCAAAAATTGGCCAATTCCAACTTCTTTTGTGTATACTATTTTGCTTCTACAATATCTCCAGCTCTTATCTCTAAAATAATAAAATCTAGTTTAAATTTCATTATAACAGCTGCCCGGCCTCTGCCTCTGATATTGCAGCCCAATCAAGCTGCCTGCATGCTCTCCAGGCACTGTGCTATATGTGAGGTTATTGTCTCTGAAGTATGGCACCTTTTTATTTCAGGATAAAACTGCCTCATCTCTGGAATGTGGTGTTGTGGTTTTGAAGTGTTTTTGTGAATTCTGTTTGGACCTTTTAATTTAAACTTTCACAACAATACAATGTGGTAATGTGAAAAAAAGATCACAAGTTATTTAATAAAAATGTTTTGCCACTGGTTAGTTGGTCTGAAGTTGAGGTCCTCAGTTTTATTTATTTATTTTTTGTAAGAGTAACCTTTTAGATCTGGTGTGGGCTTCACTTCTACCACTCAGTTCAGACTGAGTTAAATGTAAAATGCTATAAAGAAATAACATAAGCAAAAATGAGAATGCAACTGAATGGTATTTTTAAATTAATTTTATGTTCATTATTTAAAAATACCCAGCTCCCTATGCCCTTTGTTTGCCTTAACTTTGAAAAAAGTCAGAACTGAAGATTCACCCATATTATTCATTTGAATTAAAGTTCACAATTTTTGGAATCTACAATGAGTTTGATGACTGGTCTGTGATTTGAACACAGCCTGATTCCATCACCCCTAATAATATACTTGATGATATGTTTTGTTTTTTATTAAGTTTCTAATGCAGGTATTCTGTTTTGAAGGTAGTACTGAAAAATGGAAGCACACGCATTTGAGATGTAGCATTAGAGTTTTTCACATTTACAGTTTTACTTATTCTACAAGTGGTCTAGATTGGTGAATAATAGGTAGGAATACTGTTCCCCTTCTGCATCATGAAAGATCTACAATGATAACCTAAATGCCACTTAGACATGTGCGATTCATTTAGGAAAGATTAAGATCTCCCCCCCCCTAGTTGATACCAGACCATTTAGGTCTCGTAGGAGTGTTAGGAGTTAAGAGTAAAAAAAGTGTGTGGGGCTCTCCAAAAGTCATACCAGGCCCTTTAGACCTGGTAGGAATTGTAAGGGGGAAACATGGGGTCCCCCTAAAAGGCCTCCAGACCCTTGATCCAAGCACTGGCCTGGCAGGGCATGAAAGGAGGGGATGATTGAGTGCCCCCCTACCTGCACCATACCAGGCCACGTGCCCTCAGCATTGGGAAGGTGTCACCATGCCAATGGTGGCAAGGGCCTCTTTCCCACAATCCTGACCCAGTGGTTGTGGGGGTCTGTGACAGGGGAGTATAACAGTGTGTGTCTGCTCTTGGGTAACACTGTGTTACAATGCAGTCAGTAAGCCGATAAACTTGTAGTCCAAAAGTCCTTAGCAGGGAAGTTTATTGTACTCAGTTAGTGACAACTTTTTCACAAACAGCACTGAGTCTTCTCAAGCCAGCTAGTAACAAAATACATAAACAAAAAGCCTATCTCTGTCAGAGATCTAACTAAACATGGAAAACAGTTTTACCCTCACAAAATAAAGGTGCCAAGCTAAGCCTTTAAACACCTGCCAAACAAACAGAACATTTTCTCAGGTCTCACTATACCTCTAGTGCAGCAGCCTGGGAGGTCTGTGTTTCACAGTCTTTCTCTTCTCAGTGACCTGTTAGCTGCATCTCCTTTTAAGACCTTCTGTCCACACCCTGTTTAGGTGAGTTAACCCATTTTGTAACTGACTGCCTGTTTCAACCTATTGCTAACATAGTAGCCAGCAATTACCTCACCCCGTGGCCAGTACAATCTGTCACAGGGAGCTTATTTGCATCAGGGTACCCCTTTAACCACTTCAGGTCCATCCACTGTCAAAATACATCCTGTCCTGAAGCAGTTATACCAAGAACACTGTTTTTGGTATCATTTTAAACAGCAGGCGATTGTTGTTTAGATACAAGTGTTCCATGTTACAGATGCTGGATTGCTTGTACGGTGCAGAGGAACGTGTGCCCCCCCCCCCTCCGCCACCACTGCCGGCTTTCCTGGGCTCTGCTGTCCCCTGTGCGACCCTGGGACCGGCACAACAAGTCTTCCCTGACAGATCAGAAGGAGATCAGCAAGCTTCCAGCTGCTGATCTTTCCTCTGATCACTGGACCCAGAAGTAATGTGCATTACATCACTTACGGTGTTACTGTGTACATTCTCTGACTCTTAGAGCCAGGAGAAGAAGCTGGTGAAGCAGATCTTTGCTTCATCATGTTTTTTGGGGTCCCTAGCTGACAATAGAAGTCTGATCGACCCCTGATGTCTCCATAAAGAGGACCTGTCACATCCTATTTCCTATTACATAGGGGGATTGTTAGACCCCTATGTAATAGCAACAAGGTTAGTGTAAAATAAAAAATAAAAATAATTAAGCAACATAAAAAAATGAAAAAAGCAAAATGAAAAATGCAAAAAAAAGTTTTTTAAAGCCCCACGCCCCCCATGTGCACATGTCGGGTGCACCAACGTGCAAAAACAAAAAATGTGTGACGCATGTTACATATCACCATGAATGTCGGAGTGCAATAAATCTATGGCCATTACACTAAACTAATGAGCAGTAAAAGCTTTTAAAGCATTGCTTTTGGGAAACTTTGGTCTATTGTCGTTTTTTGCGGTTTATCTATTTACCCATCATGACCCAATCTTTTATATTTTACCAAATAATTGAGTATCATATTCTGTTTCTATGCACTAAATTGAATTTAATTTTATCCTAACAATACCGGTTTGATGAACATTTGCACAACTAGCAACTAGCATTTTTATATTCTACAGGTCCTCTGCTTTCAGAAAATATATAATTGTTTGGGGGTCTGAAGCTGTTTTCTAGCCAAAAATTCAAAATTTATCATGTGTGTGCGAATAGTAAAATAAATTGCTCTGGACAGCAAGTGGTTAATTCACTAAAGGGTTCAAAGTAACTAAAGAAACCACACATTTTGAAAAAGTCCTTTAATTGAAAACAAAAAGTCAGTTTCTGACAATTACTTTATTTAAAAAAATGGCTCCATCAATGTAATCCAGCGTCAATCAATGACGCCCACCGACTCACCAAAATAAAAAAGTCCTGCCGCATGCTGACCTGTCCGAACCCGACTCATATGAATAGTATTATGACACCTTGGCTCACAGACCCGAATGGCATTCAAAATGCTATTGTGTTTATTTGACAGCTCAGAGTGTCAAATGGGCTGAACGGGCCCCGTGACATCACGGCACACTCTGCCCATTTGTTTACATTCTGGTCAGAGCTGTCATTTTGTGTCTTCATCTGGTTTGGATGGTCCGCATGTGGTGGGACAGTTTTTATTTCGGCGAGTCGGCAGGCGTCATTCATCCTGATGGATGTTGGATTAAATCGATGGAGCCATTTTTTTTTTAAATAAAGGAATTATCAAAAAAGTCAAGGCAACTGTACTTGCTTTATTTTTCTTGAAGATGTTTCACTATTCATCCGACCAGCTTTCTCAGATCAGAATGACTTAGGGACTGATATGGATTTTGGGGGGAACCCCACATACTTTTTTTTTGTTTTAACTTTGGGGGGTCCTTCCTAACATTCCTACCAGACCTAAATGGTCTGGTATGAATTGGGGGGGAGCCTAACGCTTTTTTCCCCTCGTCTGCAGACTGTAAAAAAACAAAACAAGTCTATCTTTTTTTCCTCATGTCTATATTGTGCAATGAAAATTCATCCACAAATGAAAATTCATACAGACTATCGCTAACGAATTTCTTCCGAATCCCGAAACGAATTTCATCAGAATCCGAATCCCGAAACGAATTGACTTTCGGACCCAAATTGCAAAAAATTAAATAACGCAAAATCCGAATGAAAACAAAGCTAAACGAATTTGTTGCCGGTGCACATGTCTACTGTCTTTTCAGAGTGGTCATTGTACACAATAGAACAGCTGTAGGGAAATTTGTCAAAACCTGTTTAGTTAACTAACATCAAAGGGGTAATTAGACCAGCCAATCAGAAATCCTTTCAGCGTTAGTGAATGGCACTAAACTGTATATGAATTCAGAGCCTAAAGTGGCAGGGGGATTCAGAGTCATGAAGAGAGACACATAGTTGCATATATAGATTGGAAATACTGTATCTGCTGGGTGGAGTGGGTCCTTAGTTATTTTATTTTGATTTTTACTCTGTTGGACTGTCTCTCTTCATCGGTTTTTGGATTAAACACTACTCGCTGGAAAAGTAACGAGTTTGCCTGGATATTTCCTGAAGATCCAATTTTTACAACGCACATGTATGTACATATATTAGGGCTGCGGAAATTATCATGGCCTTTTGTAGATTTACTTCCGGTGTTCCATTTTTTTTACTGAAAAACTTGTATCATGCTGAGAAAATGTCACCCTGAGAAAAAGAGGATCTACATGTTCCTAAAATGAAGGAATGCTTTGGCACATTTTCAAACTTAATTGAAAATAGACTTTGGAATGCTTGCCTCTTCTTTATTTTGTTTCTGATAGCACTACCATTGGCTGTGCACCCAAAATCCGTAATTGATTACACAGAAGAAGAGTGTCAGCAGACAGCAGGAAAAGACCATGTCCATTGAGTTTACCCCCTTTTTTTGTTGCTTTTTTTAAAAACTGTTTTTGTATTAATCTATGTTTGTCCCATGAATGTTTAAGTTCACTTACTGATTACTAACTCACTACCTCTGTTGAAAGTCTATTGCAACAACATGAAATATGTGCTAAATGGCTGTTTGCAATAATTCACTTAGGCTTGCCTCAGCAGTAGGAATGTGTTAGACTAACACTTGTAAATTTTTATGAAAAAATTTCCCTATCGTCTTTCCATCACAGAGAGAGATACAGTCCCTAAGATGTAAATGAACGGATGTATGGCAAGCCATGGCAAATTCAATAACTTCAAAAAATGAAGGCAAAGAAGACTTGAATTGATAATCTAACAGTACTAGCAGTTACCAAAAGGGCAGCTTTTTCTAAAAACATGTTTGGACGTTTGTAAAGCTACTACTGCTTAACATCAGTCCTGCTCCGATAGTATAGGAAAAGTGATCATGACCTATATACATCCTGCATGTGGTCCTTTATTTTACTAAGATAAGGGTAGTTTTGTTATAAATATTACTGATAATCTCTGATAATCTGGGGTTAGAAAAGTTTGTTTTATAATATAGCTTAGTTAGGCAGAAAGGGGCCTTAGACAAGGTTGTAGCTTTTCCACACCCCCCCCCCCC
>NW_017306949.1:506316-510902 GCF_000935625.1 Nanorana parkeri | reverse complement strand
TTCCTTCAATTAACAGCAGAAGATTTTACCTCACCTCCAGTTTCTGTGACAACTCTAAGGGGATTGGGGGATATATTTATTAAGGTTTTCATCAAGGTGTCATACATTTTTCTAAATTAATCCTACATAACAATTTGGGAATTTTTACATACACTTCATTTAATTACACCCATTTATTTTATGTTTTTTTTCTACTTTGGTTTGACTTAAATTAATTTTTTAAATACTTTTTCTTAATGCGCTTTTACTTCTTTTGTATTTAAATTGTGTATTGTTAACCAAAATATTTTGTTCTAGATAATGAATCATAAAGAATAGAAACGAATTGTGATTTTAATGGAGTGTCTGTCATCTTATGTCATCTTACTGTTATGCACTTAACAATCTGATCTCAACCAATACAAAAATAAAAAGACACAATAGCAGTCACCCTGTCTCATTTAAATGCTACATTTTTATTAGAATGTAGTGATCAAATGAGCTCAGTGGCAGTGGAGAACAAGCAGAAATGTAAGCTTATCTAGTCTAGCCATCATAAAACGTTAGCTAATGGGAATGTCAGAGACATGGTAGGCAAATAAGGAAAGAAGTATTGCTTTTAAGTATTTGCCATTTCAGACCAGAATGGCACAATACTTCCTAATGGATACTCAGTACAATGTTAATTTGTTGTAATATTCTTAAATATTAATCTGATCATTAAGCATATAAATACATACTAATAGATTTGGACCTTGCATCAGACTTTATTGCATTTCCATGAAAAAGACTGATTGTAAGCATTTCTTTTTGATAATTGCTCTACATTTGTCATGTCAAAATGTTCTTTTTTGCTAAAGAAAACCTTAGCTGAAAGTATAAAAAAAACTATTTTATATATTTTAATTTAATTATTTTTACTGATTAATTTGGAGGGGCAAAAACCTGTGTCCTGCAATTATAAGTTAAAATACCGAAATAAGATAAACACTTCCTTCTAAGTAGAAATTCTGTCTTTAAAGTGTATTTCAGGGCAAAACATGAGAAAAAACACATGTAGTACATGCATATTTCCCTGTGTTTAAGACATTTAAAGTACAGAAAAATACATGTTGAGTTGTCCAAAATGCACTCAGCTCTTAAGTCCTGTTGTGGGCTGACAACACACAGCATTGTTGTGTACGGAGTGGTGTCAGCCTTGCCCAGTTTTGTTGTGTACGGAGTGGTGTTATCCTTGCCCAGTTTCTTTTGCTAAGATACTCAAATTCTCCTACTTTGTCCCACTTTGAGATCTATACCATATAAATTATGACAATTCTGTAGATATGAACAAGGAGGGCTAATTGCTCTCACCCGATCAAAAGGTATTTCTTGCACTTATTGAACAGATATAATAACACTCTTTTAACACTAAACTTAACTAACGAAAAAAGCTAATTACAGAAGGAATTTGTAAGACCAAGGAAAGTGAAAAAGAATTTTAGATTAGGTTTTGTAGCAATACAGAATTGCCACAATTAGATTCTACAATTGTGCTAATGGCTCTCTGTGAAAAAGCATGAGGTGTTTCCACGCTTTTGGGTCTTGAATTGGCCTTACCAGCAAAGCCTGTTTACATTGAACATTTTAAGGAAGTGTGGGATGGAATGTTTCCACTGCACTAGATGATGTGGTGCTGTAGTAAATTTAAAGTGTACATTTAGCTTTTTGCAGTGAGTGTAAGAAATTGACAATCACTCTGCTTCTTCACTTGGTAATTTGGTCCAATTTTAAAAGAGAACTAAAGCCAGACTTATTTTCAGCCTTAGTTTTCTTTTTGGTCACAGGAGTACATGTACTAAAGTACTACTATGACCCAAAGTTAGCATATAGTTATATGCTGACAGTGCAGAGCCAAGATGCAGCTGGGAAGGATCCTCACAATATTGTCGGGATCCGCCCCACTGCCTGATTGACAGCTGGCTCTGCCTCTCCGCCCTCTGTGTCCACCCCCTCCCCTGTCTGTCCCTCTAATGAGCGCCATTGGAATAGAGAGAAGGGAGGGGGTAATCAATGTGGGGAATGGAGACTGACAGCCTTAGCTCCCTGCATGAAAAAAAATCATGAGCTAAGCGTTCAGTGTTTTGTGATTGCTCAGTTCTTGATCTATAGAGTCAGTGTGCGACAGCTGGAGTGTCATACACCGGTTCAAAATATTGGGAAGACTACATTTTACTCTCCCAATACTTCTCCTTTACATGTCAGTTATATCCAATGAGGGAGACTGCAAGTTGCTTACTGGGTAGATTTATCTGAACATTTTAACTTATCCATTTAAAGCTGTTTTTTAAACCATTATAAGGTACACTGTATGACAGACGTGTGTTTTGCTGCTCAAATAATAGTTCTTCTTAGAATGAATGATATTTTCCTCAGTTTGATTTCCTTACCATTTGAGTTAAAGGAAACGTAAATGCTAAATTAAATTTAGGGACACATTTATAACACCAGATAACTCTATTAACTATTCGCTGGACACTGCAGTTTACACTGCAGCATTCTATGGAGAGCTTTGTGCATAATACTGCATAGAAGGCCATTTGATGGGATTATTTTCCTCCCAGCACTTTTTTTATAACATTCATTGAAACAAAGCACTAAACACATTTGTAAAGAATACTATTGTTCTTTATAGATGTGCCCTTTTTTTTCTTCTTTGAAACAGTATGGCCATGGTAAGGTGCAGGGACAGAAACAATATAATTATTCTAAATAATAATAACAATAACTTTTAAATACAGTAATATGTTAAAGCTCGTATGTGATTTTGGTTATTGGTTTGACACACTGTATACTTGACACCATAAAAACTATTAAATTGCAGTTGATGCAGTAAATGTTTTTATTCAACATTTATCACATTAGAAACATTAAGAAGCACTTTCAGGCTGGTAAATATTGCCCTTTATGAAAAGTCAGCATATCTTTTCAGCTAGAATTAAATGTCCCTCCTTGCTTAAAATGGGATTTCAGGTGCATTCCAGTGCGTTCCAGTGCATTTGCATGCATTTTTTGTGTGTTTTAAAGCAATCTGATGCAACTAAAATAGGCAAAGCAGTATTTTCTGTGACTGCATCAGAATGGACTGCACTGATGTGAATAGAGCACCAGAAATCCCATAGGAAAGCATTATGATGTATTTTGGTTGCAGCAGCCAAACTGAACGGACTGCATTTGGTGTGAACTAGCCCTAACTTATGATTGAGAAATTAAGAATCGGCAGCACAGTGATGAAGTCTTAAATTGCTTTCGTTTTCTGAAATCAGAGAACTTGCATTGTTTGATAAATAGCACTGTGTAATGCAGTAGACTCCTATTTGTGTCTTTTCTTCCAGTCTGAGGGCCGAGTGACACCATAAGGACCGAAGGCTCTGGAACGCACTCTTTATGGTGTGACTGGGCCCTGAATCCTGTTGTGCAGGGGTTTACAAGAGCCTAATATGAAGAGATATGCAGATACTTTTGTCAGTTGTATGTAAATTATTTGTTTTTCATTTCAAAGTTTTTTATTGGTTTCCATTTTTACAAGGAAATAATAAGTTACATTCAAATATCATATGCAACACAGCATCAAATCAAATAATCCTCAATATCGTCGCTATGCCATCCCCCCGTCTTTATTGCTAATCCAGGCCATTATAATCACATTAGCTATGAGACCTTATGATGGAATGGCCCTCTGCTTTTTATCTGGGGGCTAGTGTATTTATTAATTTTCCTTTTTGCATTGAGGTTACGGTTGTAGCTTACTGTGACAACACATGATGGTTCCCCCTGGTAGTCTCGTTCACACCCCTCACCAGGAGGCAAAGAAAAATGGAACCATTAATTAATTAAGGAAGAAAGAAAAGTGAAAGGAAAGGAAAAGTTGCAGACTCCTGAGCCCTGAGTATCAGAAACATAGCTTAACCTGAGCAGGCTGACGATGTGCAAGAAGGGTTCAAGATTCCTAAATGTGTCAGCCATGGGTCCCATACCACTTGGAAGTTAGAATATCTATCTTGCAGGATACTGTATCATTTTTCGTGGATCATAATCCAATTTAGTTTTGACAGTACCATGGAAAATGGGATCCTTTCGGGTTTCCAGGCTTGGGCTATTGATGTCTTAGCCGGTAAGAAAAAAAAGATAAAAGTTTGCCCTGCATCTTAGAAATGCCTGAAACTGGTTTGTTCAGTAATAGGTGCTGCGGGTCTCTCAGGATATGGACCCGGAGAATCCTAAAAAGCAGGGCAAAGAACCGATTCCAAAAAGGACGCAGTTTTGGGCACTGCCACCAAACATGTATCATAGTGCCCTGCTGATTGCGTCCTCTAAAACATAAAGAACTGGATTCAGGGAACATGGTCGCAACCTTGCTGGTACTAGATACCATTGAGAGAAAACTTTGTAATTGGCTTCTAATAGGGAGACATTAAGCAATCCTATAATCAATCTCATGGTGCACTGTTTCCATTCATCTATAGAGAGTGCTATCCCTAGTTCGGATTCCCATGCAGCCATGTAGGCCAGTTTAGTCAATAGGCCAAGCTGTGCATCATAGATTAGGAAATCGCCTCCCCCCCCCC